>NC_133431.1:390111-649838 GCF_011762505.2 Arvicanthis niloticus
AAGTTCCACTTAATTCATGTACAAACACAAAGTCAAACCAACATTGCTTCCAACAAAAGCATGGTCAGGCCTACCAATGAGAATACTTAAGTCTGGGGGACCAACTACTGTCTTAGATAGAATTTCCATTGCTGAGAAGAGACACTGTGACCAAGGCAACTGTGTTAAATGCAAATAGTGAAGAATGAAAAATTATAAAAATCATTTTTTATAGAATATATACATATACAGATGCCTTTTAAGTTCTTTTAGGGACATGGAAAATTTTCTCTGAAACATGCCAGGCCAGTTCCAGGAACTGGCTGTAAGGAGTGAAAGTCATTCAGGTGGTAAAAACACAATGACAGGACTGTGGCTTTACAGCTGGAGCTAGTGAGAATAAATAGTTGATAAATGACAAGGTAGGGCAGTGACTTGGTGAAACCACATTTTTGAGAAAATGATTGTACTGGGTAATTTCCATGGCCATTAACCTTTTAGGGTGGGTTTCTTTGGAATGTATCACTATTCTCATGTTATGTATCCTTGGCAACCTCTTACTCCCTCCCCACTCCCCTGGTTTGTGGTTTTGCTCTTTAAAAGACCCCGGTACCCATCACTCAGGGCCAAAAACCCTGCTCTTGGAGCTAAAGAGCTTGTCGTTTTTGACCGCCGGCTCCTCCCCTAATAAACCTCTGCTGATTGCATCCAGGTTTGGTTTCTTGTGATTTTTGGGTGGTCGCGATCCGGAGGCTTGAGGAAGGGTCTCCTGAGTATGGGGGTCTTCAATAGTTAATTGGGTCTGTCTTACACTTTCAAGTTTTTAGTTCATGACCAACATAGCAGGAAGAATGGCAGCATGCAGGCAGCCATGATGCTGGAGAAGGAGCTGGGGGTTTTGCATTTTCATGAGAATGCAGCCAGGAAGAGACTGTATTCCAGCTGAGTGGTAGGAGGGTCTCTTTTGAACTGGCCAGAGCTCCAAAGACCACCATACTAAGAGTTCACTTCCTTCAAAACAGTAATATCTACTCCCACAAGGCCAAACATACTAATCTTGTCACTTCTTAGGGACAAGCATATTCAAATCAGCACAGTTTCTTTCTACTATGAATTCTTTCATGCATTTAAATATAATTAGGACATGCAGATGCTTTACCACACTGATTACTTTCAGAAGGTTTCTCTCTAGTATGTGTTGATTTTTGTATTCAGAGAATACTGTGACATGTAAAAGATTTTCCAACTTGAGTACATTCACAAGATTTCAGTCCAATTTGTGGCCACCATCTTTTTTTTCCCCTCATGGCATCATGGGATATGTAGTACGAAGGCTGGCCACCATATTGGATTGAATTTGATGCCGGTGCGCATTTAGATCTTTGACCACCATCTTGGCACGAGTCCTTATGGGAAATGTAGTCTCTGGCTGCTATCTCTGAGTAGCCCTCGCAGTCCCTGAACTCACTCTGTTGCCCAGGCTGGCCTTGAACTCAGAAATCTGCCTGCCTCTACCTCCCAAGTGTTCGGATTAAAGGCATAAGCCATCAATTATTGATCATTATTGGCTATTGATTAATAATGATTATTGATTAGCACTGTCTGCTAATTATCAATTACTGATTATCAAGATTATTGATCACTTTTGGTTATTGACTAGTATTGAATATTGGCCATCAATTAGTATGATTATTGATTAACATGATTATTGATCATTATTCCATCACTGTCATCCCCCTGCCTCTGCCTTCTGAGTGCTGGGATTAAAAGCCACCACTGCCCGGCTATTCCTGTCTTCTTTGGTTTTTTGTTTGTTTGTTTGTTTGTTTGTTTGTTTTGAGACAGGGTTTCTCTGTGTAGTCCTGGCTGTCCTGGAACTCACTCTGTAGACAAGGCTGGGTTCAAACTCAGAAATCCACCTGTCTCTGCCTCCCAAATGCTGGGACTAAAGGAATGTGTCACCACTGCCCAGCTATACCTGTCTTCTTAATGTATTCTACAAAAGACAAAATGGTTTGGATACATGTGCTGCAGAGTCAGAGAAACCACACGTGTTTCTATAAGAAAGCAACTGGTCCAAATGTTTTGGGCAGATTCAGAATCAGTCATGACAGTGATGTTACTCAGAGGTCACCTCCTGATCTAACATGTGAGGAGCATCACCAGGGACCTCACATGTGGTCACATCTGGCTGATGCTTCCCATGCAGGCCCAGAGAGGACCCAGCACCCCAGCTCCCACAGCTCAGCCGCCTGCCCCTACCAATTGTGGGCAGTGATCCTGTGCTCACCATGACTCGATTTCAGAGCTTCCCTGAGGTCTTCACACAGCACCCACAGCAGAGCTCAGAACAGGGCACAGATTACCATTCAAGCCTGCACAGGCACAGGGAACTTGCAGAATGGCACCTGGAAGAACCCACCTCCTTGTCTGATTGGAAGGTCAGCCTGGGAGCCTTGATTAGCCAGTGAGTCTTACCACTCCTCAAGGTTAAAGTGTGCTTTCCACCAGGGTCAGACCTTTTCAGAGATCAGGAGGGGTTTGCACTCCATTAGCATTTGTTTCTGTCTTCAATGAGGAATCTCACCCCACCCAGCCTTAGGGGAGAACCCAGCATTCCAGCTCTGGCTGTTCAGCCTCCTGCTCCTCCCCTCTGAGAGCAATGATCCTGCACCTACCAGGACCTGACTCCAGACCTTACATGAGCTTTCCTCACAGCACTTGCCTTCTTCTTCCTGTAATCAAGGTGAACAGCTTCCATAGCCCAGTACTCAGTGTGCAGTGGGGGTGTCAATTTGACCCACAAGAGAAAGGATACCCTGGCTATTTCTTAGCATTTTGTCTAAACTCCAACCCAGTTACCTGGCAACAGCCATGTAAGCTCTCCCCCAGGGTTACCTGGCAACAGCCAGGTAGGCCTGACCCCCTGGAAAGGTGGGTGCTTGTCCCTTCCTCTCTTTTGATCTCTTGCCCTTTTGTTCTTTTTTTCTCTGGCCCTCTTGGGCTCTTCCCTTCCCCATTCTCTCTCCACATGCTCATGCCCGGCCTCTACTTCTCTACTCTGCCACTCTCTGCTTTTCTCTGCCTCTACTACCCTCGTAACTCTCATCCCCATGTCCTGAACAAACTATGTTCTATTCTATACAGTCTTGTGGCCAGTTGCTTCTGGGGAAGAGCTGTCTCAGCATGAGGCATGGTCCCTCCAGGGAAAGAAATATCTCAGCAGGAGTCATTAGCCTGCTGAGACATCCCCTTCCTCCACACCTCCCCACACACCAAAAGAACTTATTCCATCTTTCTTTAAAGAGAGGTAACAATGGGGAAGAGGATACTTGGCTGTCATCAGATAACTGTGAGGTGGAGTTTTAGACAGAATGCTAACAACATTAACACTAAAGAGTGATTTTAGGAAACAAGAGACTTATTTTGTGGCTTCATGCTGGGCTCAGGGAAACTGCAGCTCCCTTGCACCAGATGACAGGTATCAGTCAACCCTGAAGAAAAGCCAGAGACATAGGGGAAAAACAGTTGAGCACTATTGGTAGCCAGCACATCTTCATTAGTGGAAAAGTAGAGAAAAAACAACAGTTCTATTAGTACACATTCTGTAGATAAACATAGCTCAAATCATAGAGAGAATGAATCTTTGTATATAGAAAGATTATTTAATAGAATGTCCCAGTAAAGGCTGTTGGGCAAGGTAAATTAGAAAATCAAGGACAGGTTGATTTTATGCTGCAGGATATTAGACCTGATTTTAGTGTATACCAGAATCCTGAAGAGATAAGTGCTTACTAATACCAGTTTTAAAACACAAATAAACAAACAAATCACCTTTGTTTTGTAAAAAAAAAAAAAAAAAAAAGTTGGGCAAGTACAAAAAACAAAACACTGTCCTGTTCATTGTTTTTTATATATATGTGGGTTGTCAAAAGATTCTGTAGCCCAGATTAAAGGTGGATCTGAACATCTCAAAAGAGCAGGATTAATAAAGGGTTTTTCACTTGTGAAGTTGTAATTAAGAAATATGCCCCACAGCAAGCAGGGTTTGAGTTAGGGTTAGGGGATTAGACAGTTGTGGTTAGGATTAGGATAAGGGTTTGTAGAATTAGGTTTAGGAGGTTAGGAAATTAAGAGGTGAGGGTTAGGATAGGGTTAGGCTCAGGGTTAAGGTTAAGGTGGCCTCCATTATTCTTGGTGGTCCCCCTGAATGAATATTAATCCCTATTACACAAAGAAGAAATATCAGGCCTACAAGGTATTCATTTCATATCTTAATGGTTTGTTTTATTCTTATTCTGATAGCTTCTCTCTTACTTACAGAAAGGCTTCTCAAAAGAACCTAAAGTTCTTTTAGGTAAATTTGCCTCCAAAACTAGCATACTAACAGAGGAAACAATGACTTTGATATTCACAGAACCCCACAGATAATCAAAGGATAAGTTGCCAAGAGTCACACAGCCTGCTGCCAGCAAAGAACATTTATCCTACCCTATGCTGGGTCTCACTGTCAGCTATTGCTGCAGTTAATTTTCCAATGAGATAAAATGCCCTTCAGTATCCTGCTCTAGACATGTCTGGTTTACTTTCTGCCCAACCTAAAAATATGCTTACTAAAGATTTCTATGTGAAGTTTTCACTTGACAATGAAAATTCTGAAAAAGGAATCCCAGACAAGCAATAAACACGAGTTCATGGCTTATTAAAAATTGCCATTTTATTACTTATGTATAAACTATACACATAAGATCATGGTTTGTTATTCACATCATGTACTTCATAGCACATGATTTACAAGTAAATTAAACTTCTTAACTTGACCCTAATTCATATTGTTCCTACTGAAAATAAACATAGAAATTGATATGAAAGGACAAAAATATATTTAATCAATATATCCACACAGGTACAATGAATATAAAATAAAAATATGGGTCTGAATCTTTCCTTGGAATAGGTAACATGTTTTAAAGAGTTTACTACTCCTAGACCAAAAAATGTTATTAATATTAGACATTCTCCTCACTCATACATGACTAACACATCTATGTTTTTTAACTATGATATATACATATTTTAAATTTTATGCAGGCATAAACATGTTAATAATTTAAAAGATATTTACATCCAGTAAAACCTCTTTAAAAACAGATAAATATACAAAGATAGGCAGGTCCTGCACAGGGCTTATCTTATCTTCTAAATTAAACCACAAACATTTTCATACCTAAAGCTTTGTTGAATTAAAATAATCACAGCAGGGCTTTTTAAATGTTACTGAACCTCTATCCAAAAAAATGACCTGGCTGGCCAATATTTGTACAACTTGGAAGAGTAATCACTATTTAGGTAATGTAAATTTGTCTCCAGATATACTGAGTAAGGTATTTTTAATATGACTGATTGAAGGATGTCTACAGTCTCATAAAAAACACTTTGTCAATTTTCTGTATGTAAAACCAATTATTTCACTGTTATCCTAGGGTGAACTATGATAATTTTGAAATGCGGTGCCACTGAGAACTTAGAAAGAGGGGATATAAATTGTTTATTTCTCACCCCTGAATAAATATTCTCACAATAGATTGTGAATTTTTTGTTAAGCCTATTGTATGTTATGTTATAAACGTTTATATAATGTTAGAATGATCTAAAAATGTAAATTGTTCAATAAAGAAGGAGTTATATATACATTATGATGGCAATTTCCTAAATGAGAAGAAAAGAAAACCTACAAAGCTGCTGGAAGTTCTGAAGGAATAAATGAGGTACTTAACGCACTTAGATCATAAAGTTTTGGGGAAATACCTATGGGATTAAAGTCTCTGTCTTCAGATCAACATTTATGACAAACTGGGTGTCATCTAAGTTTTATCCTATCCTGTGTCCAGTGTGCATTGAGGAGAGTCAAAACACAGGGATGATTCCCTCAGAGCTTCCAAGGGAAGTCACACTCAGCCCAAGCAAGGATATCGAGTAACGTTCACTAAGAGGGAAAATAGTACAAAGAAAAGCTTGAAGATATAGAGATTCTTCAGAAGATCAAGGGATAACCTAGACAAGAAATTTTGATAGACCTTAACAGAAGGTCAACAGAAGTTGATTTTGGTAAATGTGTAATCTTAAGCTGCGATATGAAAGGATGATCACTTTCAAATGCAGTGTGTCTCTTTAGCAAGTGAAGGGACAAGAGTCCTCAAAAATTACATTTGATCTTGTGAAATGTTATTTAGAAAATAAGTTCTCACTCCTGATTCTCTTTGTCATATATAGATGTATCTCAATATCCCAGATGAAGCAAAAGCCCTTTGCTTACTTCAGCATGGCAGGGTCTATATACAGCTGAGAAACACTGAACAACCTTATTAAATACTGAGGCCAAATCTAAAAACAATATTTACCAAATATGGAACACTATCCCACTATGAAAGAGAACTTCTCACTAATAGACTGTGTCCTTCACTACACTAACCATGCCTGCTCCCTGATTTAAATGTGATGTAGGAGCAGCAGGTACCAGCTCTCCATGCAGGGTTCTGATGAAGCAAACAGCTGGCTCAAGTTATATCCTTTTGTGAAGGGCTGTGGAATATTGTCCAACTCATCATAGATGCACATTTCACCTTATATAATCTTATATAACCTTATATAACCCATGTTAATAATGATGCCAGGAGTGTTTCCTCAAAATTTAATTCTTCATATATTACACAAGATTGTAATAGAAGAGAATCAGTGGTTGAATATAAACTTATAATGAGTTGTCCAAAATTCCTCATTTTTTTTTTATCAAATTACTGGCCTTACAAGAAAGCCAAATAAAAATCAGTCTTCTAACACCCAATACAAAGCATGACATTGGTTTTTAGGTGGGACTCTTGCCTATTTTCTTCCTATAATAAGTGTAATGCTGCCCTAATTATGTTCTTAACTATATCCTGAATAGAAATTATGATGGTCCTATCAGTCTGGCTTTTGTGTATTGTGGATGTTATCTGACTCTCCTAACAGAATCCTTCCAGGTGTCCTGCCTTCCATGACTGTTGTATTTGATAATCTTTGTCATCTCTTTTGTTTTATTTTGTCCCTTTAGAAGGACTCTTCTCTGAGGCACCATAACTCCTGCTCTTTCTATGTCACCCCTTTGGTCAGTTTAACAATGTAGAAGGATCCATTGCACAAACACCAAAAAGGACAGATATCCCCTCAAAGGTGACTGCAGTGCCAGCCCACTCATATTCATCTTGTCAAACCATCACCAGTTATGGATTCATGGAAAGACAGGAGAATTTGTGAGAAACCTGAAGAATGGGAAAGGCTAAACACAGGAATGTAAAACATATTGACATTTTTCCTACTGGGCCACTAAGGGTGGCAGCTTTGGGGTGGGTCTTCTTTATTCTTGGGTGATTGTTAGCCACCAAAGAATGAAGACAAATGGATCAGCTGTGGCAATCTGGCTTGTGATGGCTTTGAGTATTATAAAATTAACTGCGGAGACCAGCACAGTGAGGCAACTCTACTTTATTGTCCTAGAAATAAGATGTATGAGGGCTTTTATGGGTACAGGTGGAAAGGATTAATTGGTCATAATAGTATACATAATTATCATGTGGGCAGGGAAGCCAGACTGGAACTTGTGTGCTATGTTTAAGTAGCTCCACACATGGACAGTCTTTTGATAAGGACAGCCACCTGTGTTCAGGGACATTGTCTAGATAAATTGAGGTAGAGAAATGGAAGCCCTTCTGATAAAGGGAGTCCTCCATTTTGAGCTGAGTTCCACTCAGATTTGGGGGACTGTGACCTTCACACAGGTTTCCCAAACCTTGATTCCTGGAATCATGGATCTCAGCTATGAGAGAAACTGTACCCAATACTGGAAGCTGATTCAAAATACATACAGCCTAGGACCCTGCCCAGCTCTCCAGATGGCTGTCCCATAATTGGCTGTGTAAAAGTGTCTTCTAAAGGTCATTCTATTTTACTATCAGTTCAGCACCTTCAGGGTAACAAGGACTATGGTATTAATAGTAATTAATACCATTAGAATCCATGATCATTGTCCCACTGTCTCACTTCTCTGCTGTGAAATGAGTTCCTTGGTCAGAAGCAATACTGTGTGGAATGCAATTGTGGTGAATGACGCACTCAGGATGTGCATGGATCGTGGATTTGGCAGAAGCAATATGTGCATGAAAGTCAAAATCATAAGCAGAACACCTGTCTATTCCAGGAAGAAGAAAGCTTTATTCTTTGCCCAAGAGAAATGATCCAATGTGAGAGGATGACTCTACTATTGTAGTGGTTTTATATTGCAAATTGCAACTGAATGTTAACTAGTCCTATATTGAAATTTACAACTTAATGTTAAGTAGTCCTAGATTGCAATTTCCCATTCCAAGTTAAATATTCCTATATTGAAATTTATAATTTCCTGTTAACTAGTCCTAGATTGCAATTTTCAATGTAATGTTAACTAGTCCTAGATTGCAATTTACAATTCCAAGTTGACTAATTCTATGTTGCAATTTACAACTCGATATTGATGAGTCCTAGATTGCAATTTCCAATTCCATGTTAACTAGTCTTATATTGAAATTTACAATTCCATGTTAACTAGTTTTAGATTGCAATTTATCAATTCAATGTTAACTAGTCCTATAATAAAAATGTTAATTTAATGTTAACTAGTCCTATATTGAAATTTACAATTTAATGTTAACTAGTCCTAGATTGAAATTTACAATTTCATGATAATTAGTGCCATATTGAAATTTTCAATTCCATGTTAACTAGTCCTAGATTGCAATTTTCAATTTTATGTGCACAAGTCCTATATTGAAAATTCCATTTATTATTAAATAGTCCTATATTGAAATCTACATTTTAATATTAACTAGTCCTGTTTTGAAATTTTCAATTTAATGTTAACTAGTCTTATATCAAAATATTCAATTTAACATTAAGTAGTCCTATATCCAAATTTCCAATTATTTTTATCTAGTCCTATATTGAATTTTCCAATTTTATGTTAACTAATCCTGTATCGAAATTTGTAATTGAATATTAACTAGTCCAATACTGAAAATTCCAACTTAATATTAACTAGTCCCATAATAAAATTTACAATGTAATTTTAAATAGTCCTACATTGAAATATCCAATTTATTCTTTTCTAGTCCTATATTGAAATATCCAATTTAGTGTTAACTAGTACTATATTGAAATATAATATTCTTTGATATTTCCAATTTAATATTAACTAATCTTACATTGAAATTTACAATTTAATACTAGGTAAGACTGTATTTAAATTTACAATTTAATGTTAACTAATCCTACACTAAATCTCCAATTCTTTTGTAACTCATCCTATGTATAAATTTCTAATTATTTTTAAGTAGTCCTATATTGAAATTTACAATTTAATATTAACTAGTCCTATACTGAAAGTTCCAAGTATTTTTAACTAGCCATATATGGAAATTTCTAATAAACATTAACTAGTCCTATATTGAAATTTCCAATTATTTTTAACTAGTCATATATTGAAATTTCCAATTTAATATGAATTAATCCTATATTGAAATTTCCTATTCAATATTAACTAGTCCTTTATTGAAATTTATATTTTAGGGGGCTGGAGAGATAGCTCATTGGTTAAGAACACTGACTGTTCTTCCAAAGGTCCTGAGTTCAATATTAGCCCAAAAGCTCAGAATACCTGATACAGTTCACAGACAACATGAAACTCAAGAATAAAGACAAAGGGAGCAGTGGTGGTGCACGCCTTTAATCCTAACACTTGAGAGGCAAAGGCAGGAGGATTTCTGAGTTCAAGACTAGCCTGGTCTACAGAGTGAGTTCCAGGACAGCCTGGGCTACACAGAGAAAGGCTGTCTCAAAAAAAAAAGCAAAAAAGCAAAAAGAGAGAGAGAAAGAGAGAGAGAGAGAGAGAGAGAGAGAGAGAGAGAGAGAGAGAGAATATAAGGAAGACCAAAGTGTGGTTTGAGTGGTTCTTCTTAGAAGAGGGAACAAAATATTCATGGGAGCAAATACCGAGACAAAGTGTGGAGCAGAGACTGAAGGAAAGGCCACTCAGAGGCTGCTGCACCTGGGGATCCATCCTATATACAGTCAGAAAACACAGACAATACTGTGAATACCAAGAAGTGCATGCTGACAGGAGCATGATACAGCTGTCTCCTGAGAGGCTCTGCCAGAGCCTGACAAATACAGAGGCAGATACCTGCAGCCAACCATTGAATTGAGCATGGGGTCCCCAATGGAGGAGTTAGAGAAAGGACTGAAGGAGCTGAAGGGGTTTGCAACCCCAGAGGAAGAGCAACAATATCAACCAACCAGACCCCCCAGGGCTCCCAGGGACTAAACCACCAACTGAGAGTACACATGGAGAGAACCATGGCTCCATCTGCATATGTAGCATAAGATAGCACTGTTGGGCATCAATGGGAGGAGAGGCCCTCAGTCTTGTGAAGGCTCAAAGTCAGTGTCTTGCTCAGAAGCAGGCTTTCATGCTGCTTAATAAGAAAACAAAATCTCATCCTGGGAATTATGTGATTTTTCTTTAGCACTGGAGATTTTCTTGGCCTTCTTCTACCAGTGACTTTCCAGATCCATGTGTGACCTCTGCAGCTGGGCTACAAATGTGTATATAATAATTTTTTAAATCCCTAGGAATTAGAATGAAATAACACATTACAGACCACACCTGTTGTGTAGACTGTTTTTCATAGCTTGTGCTTTTGATTAAACTGCACAAGGAATCCAGTTTTGATACAGAAAATGATGAAATATAGATGCAAAAGAGAAAACCCAAAAGCTAAAGTAAATTTAAATTCCCCCACAGAAATTCATTTTAATATTTTATTATTAACTCTTCTTGTTTTCCAATGCATTTATTCACATCTAAAAACATTAAGTAGAAAGGGATATGTACGGATGTGTGTACTCGCATGACACCTTTTCTAACCAGTTTCAATGAAAATATTTGAGAAGGAAGTAAGACAGGATTTAATTGAACTTTTGCTTGGCTCAAATTCATTATATAGATGAGATGAGTCTTGGCCTTATGATCTTCCTGACTTGTCTGTTGGGTTCTGAGATTAAAGACATGCACCACCACAGGGAGCAGCATGTTTCCTTCCAACTTCCATGTCTAATAATTGGTTACTGGAACAATCTTTCCCTTTCATCTCCCTTAAAGGAAAGGCGTCTGAAAGCACAGTATGACCTTTTCTAGAAAGAACCTGAGCCAGGACTACTGAGTACCCTCTATCATCTTACTCTCCATTCCATTTCAATCATTGGACACAAATCATAATTACAGCCATCTTGTTGTGGTAAATATTATTTGGGGATTTCTAACCCTAATCTATCTACATAAAAAAACCTACACAAAGTGTAGAAGGAAGAATCCAACCCAAGGAGATTAATGATAGACATGAAAACACAGGTAGTAAATAATCTTGTTATCTGCAAAAGAAGGGAAAGCACAAACACACACACACACACACACACACACACACACACACACCAGCAACACCACCACGACCAGCTGTGGCTGTAACAATAACAGCAACAAGAACAACAAAATATCAGAAGATAACAATCACCACTCATTGACTCTCTCAATATCAATGACCTCAGATGACTATAAAAAGACACAGGCTAACAGAATGGATGCTAACACAAACTTATCTTTCTATTGCATATAAGAAATACAGCTTGAGGTGGAGAGGATGGCTCAGTGGTTAAGAGCACTGACTGCTCTTCCATAGGTCTTAAGTTCTATTCCCAGCAACCACATGGTGGTTCACAACCATCTGTAATGGGGTCTGATGCCCTCTTCTTGTGTGTCTGAAGAGAGCAATGGTGTACTCATATACATAAAATAAATATATCATTAAAAAACAATAATAACTGTAAAAGGAAAGAAAGAAAGATAGCTCAACATCAAGGATAAACATTACTTTAGTGTAAAGTGTTGTAAAAAGATATTCCAAGCAAATGGTCCAAAGAAGCAAGCTGGTGTAACTATTTTAAAATAGTTTTGAAATAATCAATAAAAATTGGAGAAAGATACAACATACTCATCAAAGAGAAAAAATTACCATAAATGACATTTCAATTTTTAACATCTATGCCTCAAACACATGGTCACATACCTTTGTAAAATAAAGACTTTTAAAGTAAAAATCACATGATAACCTTCATACATTATACTGGCAAATTTCAATACTTCATTCTCACCAATGGATAAATTCTCCAGATCAAAATTAAACAGAGAAATATTCCAGCTAACTGATAGCATGAACATGAATCCAGCTGAAATTTGGAGAATTCTACCGAAATATAAAAGAATATACCTTCTGCTTAGCACCTCATGAAACTCACTTGTAAACTGCAAATATATTCAGACACATTGCAGGTCTCAATACATACAAGAAAAACAACCTACCACCATGTATCTTATCAGACCACCATGGATTACAGCTGGATATGAACAAAACCAGAAAGAACACAAAGCTTACAAACTCATGGAAACTGAACACCTCACTACTGAGTGAAAACTAGGTTAAGACAGAAATAAAGGAAGAAATTAGAGAGCTTATAGAAGTCAACGCAAATGAATATACAAAATGCACAATCTTATGGAATACAAAGAAAATGAAACTGTCTCTAAGATGAAAGTTCATAGCACAAAATCCCTACATGAAAAAATTGGAGAGCTCTCACACTGGCAATTTAAGAGCATTCTCTAAAATCTACAATGGAAAGAAGTGAGTGAGCGATGAAGGAAAGAAGTTGACATCAAGATATTGTCAAATTGGGATCAAAATCCATAAAATAGAAAGAGAAGAATACAAAGAATTAATGAAACATGGGGTTGGTTCTTTGAACCTTTTATTAGACAAAATAGAAACACTTATTAAAAGATAGAGAGTATCCAAATTAATGAAATCTAAAATAAAAAGGGTGACAAAATAACATACAATGAAGAAAGCCAGAGAATGGTAGAGACATAGCTTTAAAATGCCTCTACAACACCAAATTATAAATTGTAAAAGAAAAGGCTAATCTCAATTTGTTCCACTGACCAAAGTTAAATCAAACTAAGGTAAATAACTTAAACAGACCTAAACACCTAGAAAAAGAGAAGTCATTACAAGTGTGCCAACAAGTAAATGCCAGGGCCATGAGTTTCAGGGCAGAATCCTACCAGACTTCCAAAGAGGAGTTCATGACAATACTCCTCAAAGTATTCAACAATATAGAAAGAGAAGAAACCTTAGCTCATTTTATTTTGTGAGCCCATGGCTACTCAAATATCCAATCAATATAAAGACTCATCTACAAAAAAGAATTACAAACCATTTTCCCTTAAAACCACAGATGCAAAAATCTTTAATACAATGAATTAAATAAAATAGAAATCATTTTAAAAGATCATCCTCAATGATCAATCAGGCAGGCTCCATTAAAAAGATACAGGAATGGTTTAATATAATGTGCTTAATGTGTAAGAAAATAAAATAAGTGGTCATCTCATTGGATGATTAATAATTCTCTGACAATATTTAATCCCACTTTATGATGAAGTTCTTGGAGTGATTAAGGATACAGGGGACACACCTAACATAATGTCACTTTACTGCAAACCTATAGCCAACATTAAATAGAGAGACAACAATTAAAATAGAGAGACATGCATATTAATTCCACTAATTCACAAACAAGAAGAGGTGATCCATTCTCTCCATATCTATTTAAAATACTATCTAAAAGTTTAGCAAGAGCAATAAAACTGAATAAGATAAAGGTAATACAGATTAGAAAGAAGGAAGTAAAATTATCGGGTTTTTTTTTTCTGGTTTTTCGAGACAGGGTTTCTGTTGTAGCCCTGGCTGTCCTGGAACTAGCAACAGGTGTGGAGAGAGACAAAAAAAAAAAGCCAGAGGGGGGAAAATGAATCAAAATATGCTACAGGATAGGGGTGGGTACATTTAGCATGTGCCAGAGATCACAAATTGGAGGGTACCAAGGAGTTTAAGGTTGATCTTAGCTGAGATGTATAGCAGTTAGATATAAACACTAAAAAGGCAGTCAGGCAGAACCCTCAGAGGAGAGTTAAAGACACCAACGAATCCAAAAATCTTTCTACCCAAAATTTGTCCTGTTCACAAGAATACAATCTACAACATAGATTCTGTACAACAGCAAAATAACATTGTTGTTGTTGTTGTTGTTCTAACTTGCTACCCTGCTGCTGTGATTGAATCTTCTAAGAAAAAGCATCTCAGGTAATAAATGTTTGTTGTACATGGTTCTTTCAGATCACAGGCCATCATTTTGAAGCTTAAATTAGAAAATGAAGGCAAAAAGCATGGACAAACACTGTCTCCTGGCTTGCTCTCTTACTTGCTCACTGTCTCATGCTCAGCCTGCTCTCTCATCCAGCCCAGGACCACTTGCTTAGGGATATTGCCACCCTCAGTGGAAGAGCCTTCCTAATCAATCATCAACACTATCTCTCACAGACATAGCAACCAGCCATTCTGATGAAGGCAGGCCCTCAATTGTGGGTCCCTCAAATGACTGTAGCTCTGAAATGCTGAGAACTGAAAATTATGACACAGACATAATAATAAATGAGGAAGTTGTAAAACCCCCAAACCAATGAGTTAACCATATCAATTTCAGGAAACTCTGACAACACAAGAGGGAATTGGAGTTGTGGCTGAGCAAGGACAAAATAGGGAGGGCACCTGACTCAGAGCAGGAAAGGATACACTGGAATGGGGAGCTCAGAGGCTGTGCTGACCTGGGGTGAGTTTCTTTAACCCTGGGTTCCCAGGCCCGTGCTACCAAAGAGGAGGCTAAAACAGCTGGAAGGTGAAAAGAAAAGCAGATTGTCCCACACAACTGGAAATGGCCACCAATAAGACAAGACCTCTTGTCCAAGGAAGATATGCTAATTTTGTGAGTGTTGATGAAGAACAACCTCCCATCTTATGACAGCTCCAATTGCAAAACTAGAGTCACATATGACCTAGGCAGAGGGTAGTTCAGGAGGTGGAAAATGAGGTCTTTGTCTTTCTACCCTTTAAAATAAGGTAGACAGAGCCTGTTTTTTGCCCTGGATGCTGTCTCTAAGAGCTCTCTATCATGGACTAGTCAATGGGTCTAGGTCCTGTTGTTAAGAAGGATTTAACCAAGGTGTGGGGCTAGTAACTAAATAGACTAGGGTGGAATCTGTCTCATTTCCTCAGTGAGAGAATGACAAAGTGCCACACACAAAATAGACAGCCACAAGGGGGCAGTAGAGGCTACACAGCAGATTCCTCCACTTGGACAGAGGAGAAAATGAAGACAGGATGGCAGCTGTGAGCCCTGAAGCAGGGCTCCAAGTCTGCTTTAACCTTCCAAGAAATTAAGAGCAGAGAAACACAGTCCACTATACCAGGCTCTGGAACATCTTCGAAGCACTTCGGGGCTATGACTCTCCAGCGTATCCACTGTAGCAGGGTTCCATGTTCAATTTATTCATCTCCGTCCACAATACTCAAGACAAATCTGAAAACCAAGGCACACAGACTCATATCTGGCAGACAAGCCACTGACACAGAAACAATGGTGGATATTAAAAACTGGCCTTTCAATCCTTAAGTTGGGAGTCCTGGGTTCTTGGGGTTCTACTCAATGCACTAAGATGCTATGTCCAAGTCAGAGAGAGCCAATAACCAACAAGGAGCCTATTGCAATGCAAACACATGGAGGTCTTTATTATGAGCTCTGTAATAAGGATTCTTACCAGTCAGCCTCACATGAGATCGAATCTGAGAGACCAGGTCTTGGGGTGCTGTGTATTTATTGCAGCTACAGCAAGATTGGGTCATTAACATACAGGTCTGCAGCTTAATATTTTTAAAACTACATGACTGGCATAATCTGAAGGAACCAATCAAAGGGACAAAATCAACTGACAACCATGATGGGTAGACTAACTTTTTCTTTGTAAGGTATATTAGTTATCTATATGTAGCTTAACCCTGCAGTTGTACCTTGACTGGCTGTTGACAAGGAGGACTTCTCATAAGATATTTGCTCAAGTGGACTTTGTGCACTCTCTAAAACAG
This sequence comes from Arvicanthis niloticus, assembly GCF_011762505.2. Lineage (NCBI taxonomy): Eukaryota > Metazoa > Chordata > Mammalia > Rodentia > Muridae > Arvicanthis > Arvicanthis niloticus. The sequence continues at coordinate 406,254 of NC_133431.1, forward strand.
AACTGATTGGGCTTTACAAACTCATCTTTGTGCCTTTGGTCCTTATTATTGAAACATGCTCCTGTTCAAGCACAAGCCATGCATTTCAGTAGAAAAGGTACTTTGTCCAAAGACCTACCTCACTAACTGTTACTGCACTGTCTGAAACTGTTTTCCTGAGCAGGTACCCCACAGCTCTGGAATCTCAAAATATTAGGGTTTCAAAGGTAACTTCAATATTATAGTTTCTTATTCTAGTATCTGGGATCCACACAAGAGATTGGGTCACTTCATCAGCTCTTCCCTCTGTAGTACACTAGGTTCTGCTTAACCCCACTTTACTGCTGCTGCTGTTCTTTCTGCTCATCCCATGGGACTGGCATCTTCAATATGCTGGGTTCTTCCCCTGCAACTGAGATTCACTGTGTTCCTCTTGTACACTCCCTTCACCATGCCAAGCCTTAACTGCTCTGCATGACAGATTCATTTATGCCTTTAAAACCAGTACCACCTGGGTGATTCTCACACATGATCAACTCCAGGTGCACAACAAGGGACAACCTTGGCTATCTCTGGAACACAGCTTCTTTGTCCTCTTAGAAAACACTCACCAGAAGATTTCACCTCAGTGGTGCTGGTTTCTTCTTCATCCCCACTAATTTTTTAACTACAGCCAACCAGCATCAATTGTCTCAGTCATCCCTTCTATTCTTTCCTCCCAGAGCCACATGGACAAAGCTGCTGAGTTCCTCTGCTTGCTTGGGCTGGAACATGGCCCCTTCTATTACATCATCACCAGCTTCATATTTTTCAACAAGTTCACTGCCTAAGTTTGCTGTGCTTGAACTTGCTCTGTAGATGAACCTTGAACTCAGATCTACATGGCTCTGTCTCATGAATGCTGGGTAATACATGTATAACACTTTGAGTGTATCTAAGCTTTTCTTTACCTAAAACTTGTTCTGTACCAGGATGATTGAATCAGAGATCTGCTTGGTGCTCATCTCCTGGGATTTAAGGCTGTACCTCCATGCTTGTACTTAAGTACTTTATTTTAGATCTTAAAATGAAAGCCCAGAATAGTAATCACAGTCCATCGATGGTCAGTTTCACACACACTGGTGACCCTTGTGTTCTCATGAAAATGATAACCAGGTGAAAATTGAAAGATATAAAAATTTATAAAGGGTATGGGAAATTTTTATGACCCCTAGAGCTGAGCCAAGCATGTGTGCCAGCCGGTTCACTAGCTCCAAGTTCTAGGAACCAGTTGACCACAAAGAAAGCAGAACTAAAATCACAGGTCAGCTGGGTCGTTCCTGGAACTGGCTGACCACAAAGTAGATGGTTGAGCAAGATTACATTCTTGAGAAAAATATGTACAGGATGTTTCCCACATGACCGACTGAATAATGGGTTGGGACTTTTCACTATTTTTATGATGTTCTTCCTTGATTTCCCATTCACCACCGTGGTTTGTGGTTTTTCCATTTAAATTCCCTTCTCCCCCTGGCCTGGATATCAACACCCCTCATTATGAGTCTTGACCTCAGCCCGGCTGATTCCTGAAATAAAGCCTCTTTCTGTTTGCTGGCCTCCATCTCCCAAGACTAGAGTGAGGGTCTCCCCTTCTGGGGGTCTTTCAATAATAATGCACAACACAATACAGTTCTCCTTTATACAAGTCTGGGGGCATGTCCATAGGTCCGCCAGCCAGTAATTGGAGGCAGCTCCAGTCATCCCCCAGCCTCAGATTCACAGGGGCCTCCACAGGGTCACTGGTAGCCTGGAACATCTGCTTCCACCCGCCTGACACTGTACCTGGAAGCTCCGGTCATCTCCCCATTCTTTGGCAGCGGCTATTGGATCGTGTCCCACGGTTTGTGATTTCAGAAGAAGCCCACTGATGCCATCCGCACCCCTGTGCTCCTCCCGGATCACCGCAACAGTGGCAGCAGAGGTCTCTGGGCTGGTGGTGAAGGCAATCAGCTCCAAGGGGATCTCCAAATACATGGTGTGTGCGCCGGCCCCAAGCCTTCATGGGAAATGTAGTCTCTGGCCAGATGCCATGTTGCTTTTTCCTCATGACATTATGGAATATGTAGTTTGAAGGCCGGCTGCCATCTTGGATTGAGTTTGCTAGGCATAAGCAGTTAGTTCTCCGACAGCCATCTTGGCACTAGTTCTTATGGGAAATGTAGTCTCAGGCCAACCACCATCTCTGTGTAGCCCTGACTGTCCTGGAACACACTGTGTAGACCAGGCAGGCCTTGAACTTAGAAATCTGCCTGCCTCTGCCTCCCAAGTGCTGGGATTAAAGGCATGCACCATCAATTATTAATCATTATTGGCTATTGATTACAATTGATTATTGATTATTGGTTAGCATTGACTGCTGAAGTGTAGGTTACCCTAAAACTAATTATGGGCCCAGGCTGACCTCAAGCTCACTGACCTCAAGCTCTCCTGACTTCTCCTCCAAAGCATTGGAGCATTGGAATTCAGGCACCACCACACCTGGCACCAAAGAGTAATTGTTGTTATTATTATTATTATTTTGGTTTTTTGAGACAGGGTTTCTCTTTGTATCCCTGGCTGTCCTTAAACTCACTCTGTAGACCAGGCTGGCCTCGAACTCAGAAATCCACCTGCCTCTGCCTCCCAAGAGCTGCATTTAAAGGTGTGTGCCACCACCACCAGGCTGAAATAAGTACTTACTAATACCAGTTTTAAAACATAAATAAACAAACGAATCACCTTTGTTTTGTAAAAAAAAAAAAAAAAAAGTAGGGCAAGTACAAAAAACAAAACACCACCCTATTTGAAGTCCTTTATATATGTAGGTTTTCAAAAGAATCTATAGCCCAGATTAAAGATGGATCTGAACATCTCAAAAGAACAAGATTAATAAAGGGTTTCTCACTTCAAAAGTTGTAATTAAGAAATATGCCCCACAGCAAGCAGGGTTTGAGTTAGGGTTAGGGGATTAGACAGTCATGGTTAGGATTAGGATAAGTGTTCTTAGAATTAGGTTTAGGAGGTTAAGAAATTAAGAGGTGAGGGTTAGGATTGGGTTAGGCTCAGGGTTAAGGTTATGGTGGCCACCATTATTCTTGATGACCCTACTGAGTCAATATTATCCCTATTACACAAAGAAGAAATATCAGGCCTACAAGGTATTCATTTCATATCTTAATGGTTTCTTTTATTCTTATTCTGATAGCTTCTCTCTTACTTAGAGAAAGGCTTCTCAAAAGAACCTAAAGTTTGTCCAGCCATTTGCCTCCAAAACTAGCATGCTAACAGAGGAAACAATAACTTTGATATTCACAGAACCCCACAGATAATCAAAGGATAAGTTGCCAAGAGCCACACAGCCTGTTGCCAGCAAAGAACATTTATGGTATCCTATGCTTGGTCTCACTGTCAGCTATTTCTGCAGTTAATTTTCCTCTGAGATAAAATGTGCTTCAGTATTCTTCTGCTTTAGACATGTCTGGTTTACTTTATTCCTATCCTAAAAATATGCTTACTAAAGATTTCTATGTGAAGCTTTCATTTGACAATGAAAATTCTGAAACAGGAATCCCAGACAATCAATAGACACAAAGTCATGGCTTATAAATTTTGACTTTTTATTAATTACATGTAGAATATACACATGAGACATGGTTTGTTATTCACATGATGTACTTAATAGCAAATGAATCACAAGTAAATTAAACTTGTTAACTTGACCCTAGTTCATTTTGTTCATAATGAAAATAAACTTAAAAATTGATATGAAAAGACAAAAATATATTTAATCAACATATCCATCCATACAGGAACAATAAACATAAAATGATAATATGGGTCTGAATCTTTCCTTGGAATAGGTAACATGTTTTAAAGAGTTTACTACTCCTAGACCAGAAGATGTTATTAATATTAGACATTCTCCTCACTCATACAAGACTAACACATCTATGACTTTATTATGATATATACATATTTTAAATTTTATGCAGGCATAAACATGTTAACTACTAAGGTAATGTAAATTTGTCTCCAGATGTACTGAGTAAAGTATTTTTAATGTGACTGATTGCAGGATGTATACAGTCTCATAAGAAACACTTTGTCAATTTTCTGTATGTAAAACCAATTAGTTCACCATTATCCTAGGGTCAATTATGATAATTTTGAAATGTGGTGCCACTGAGAACTTAGAAAGAGAGGATAATTTGCTTCTATCCCAACCCTAAATAAATATTCTCACAATAGATTGTAAACTTTTTGTTAAGCCTATTATATGCTATGGTATTAACATTTATAAAATGTTAGAATGATCTAAAGATGTAAATGGTTTCAATAAAGAAAAAACAGCATACAAAAGCCTTTGGAAAAGAAAGCATACAAAGCCTTTGGAAGTTCTGAAGAAATAAATGAGGTATTTAAGGCACTTAGATCATAAAAGTTTTGGGAAATACCTATGGGATTAAAGTATTTGTCTTCAGATCAACATTTATGACAAACTGGCTGTCATCTAAGTTTAATCATATCCTGTATCCAGTCTACACTGAGGAGAGTCAAAACACAGGGATGATTCCCTCAGAGCTTCTATGGGAAGTCACACTCAGCCCAAGCAAGGATATGGAGTAATGTTCACTAAAAGAGAAATAGTACAAAGGAAAGCTTGAAGATACAGAGATTCTTCAGAAGATCAAATGATAACCTAGACAAGAAATTTCCACAGACCTTAATAGAAGGTCAATAGAAGTTGATTTTGCTAAACATGTAATCTTAAGCAGGCATGTGTAGACTATGATCACTTTCAAACTGCAGTGTGTCTCTTTAGTAATTCAAGGGACAAACGTCCTCAAAACTTGTTTGATCTTGTGAAATGTTATGTAGAAAATAAATTCTCACTCTTGATTCTCTTTGTCATATATAGACATATCTCAATATCCCACATGAAAGGAAAGCCCTTTGCTTACGTCAGCATGCCAGGGTCTACATACAACTGAGGAAAACTGAACAACATTATTAAATACTGAGGCCAAATACAAATCAATGGTAATCAATAATCAACACCAATAAATAATCAATAATTGATTCCGATCAATGACCAATGCTAATCAATAACCAATAGCGATCAATAATCAACACCAATCAATAATCAATAGTTGATGCTGATCAATAACCGATGCTGATAAATAATCAATAGTAATCAATAATCAACAGCAATCAATATTTATCAAATATAGAACACCATCTCTCTATCAAAGAGAACTTCTCACTAATAGACTGTGTCCTTCACTACAGTAACCATGCATGATCGCTGATTTAAATGTGATGTAGGAGCAGCAGGTACCTGCTCTTCATGCAGGGCTCTGATGAAGCAAACCGCTGGCTCAAGTTGTATCCTTTTGTGAAGGGCTATGGAATATTGTCCAGCTCATAATAGATGGACATTTCACCTTATAAAACATAACCCATGTTAAAAATGATGCTAGGAGTATTTCCTCAAAATTTAATTCTTCATATATCACACAAGATTGTAATAGAAGAGAATCAGTGGTTGAATCTAAACTTATAAGAGGTTGTCCAAAATTCCTCAATTTTTTTCACCAAACTACTGGCCTTATAAAAATGTCAAAAATATCGGTCTTCTAACACCCAATACAAAGCATGACATTGGTTTTTAGGTGGGACTCTTGCCTATTTTCTTCCTATAAGAAGCATAATATTGCCCTAATTTGTGGGGCACTGAGCTATGAGAGACAGCTGGGTGCCTGGTTGAATAAGCTTTGAACCCCAGAGAACCCCCTGGGACGGAAGGCAGTCAGCTTTCCGCCTGTGCTCCTGGTTCTCTCAGCTTCAGCCCTCCACTGCCCCTCCCACAGAGAGAGGTCTATGGCCATCGGTCAGGTAGGAATAATGCCTCAGGCTCTCCCCACATGCAGATGAAGCATCCCCAAGTTCTCAGACCAAGCCAGTAGGGGTTACCTTAACCCACCACAAACAGTATATATTGAGCCTCATTCAGAAGTAAAGTGAGTGAAAGAATCATCCCATTGTCTGAGAGCTCCTGTCACGGATCCACCACTCTTCACAGTGGTGTCTCACAGGGCACCTCACTGGCTCAGTGAGAGCTGTTAACACTGTGCTAGATATCTGTTCTTTCCCCCACAACCTGGCTGTCACCTCCTGACTTAGCAAAGAGTTGTGACAATTCAGAAGATGCCAGCTCTCCCAAAATGCCTTCAGGATTCTCCCCTCTCCACTGCAGAGACTTGGTGGGAGGCTGTGACAGAGGCAGCAGTGGACCTTCCCTGCTGGCACTCCACCCTGTACCCCCTGCAGGCAGAGGCATCTACAGAGACCTGTCCTCATCCAAGCTGGAGATGCTGGTGGAACCCATCCTGAGCCGCTCCCCACACTAATTATATTCTTAAGTCCTGAATAGAAATTATAATGATCCTAACAGTCTGGTTTTGTGTATTGTGGATGTTACCCGAATCATATAACAGAATCCTTCCCTGTGTGCTGCCTTCCATGACTGTCTTATTTGAAGAATCTTTGTCATCTCTTTTGTTTTATTTTGTCCCCTTAGAAGGACTCATCTCTGAGGCACCATAACTGCTGCTCTTTCTATATCACCCCTTTGGTCAGTTTAACAATGTAGAAGGATCCATTGTACAAACACCAAAAAGGACAGATATCCTCTCAAAGGTGACTGCAGTGCCAGCCCCCACATATTCATCTTGTCACAGCATCACCAGTGATGGATTCATGGAAAGACAGGAGAATTTGTGAGAAACCTGAAGAATGGGAAAGGCTAAACACAGGAATGTAAAACACACTGACATTTTTCCTACTGGGCCACTAAGAGTGGCAGCTTTGGTGTGGGTCTTCTTTATTCTTGGGTGGTTGTTAGCCACCAACCAGTGAGGACAAAGGGAACAGCCATGGCAATCTGGCTTGAGATGGCTGTATAATAAAATTAACTCCGGAGACTAGCACAGTGAGTCAATTCTACTTTATTGTTCAAGAAATAAGGTATATGAGGGCTTTTATGGGTACAGGTGGAAAGGATTAATTGGTCATAATAGTATATCTAAGTATCATGTGGGCAGGGAAGCCAGAATGGGACTTGTGTGCTGAGTTTAAGTAGCTCACACAGGGACAATCTTTTGATAATTACATCCACCCGTGTTCAGGGACAATGTCTAGATACATTGAGGCAGAGAAATGGAAGCCCTAAAAAATTAAATAAATAAATAAATAAATAAATAAATAAATAAAAGAAATGGAAACCCTAATAAAAATAAATACATAAATAAATAATAAAAGAAAAGAATGGAAGCCCTAAATAAAAAATAATAAATAAATAAATAAATAAATAAATAAAAGAAATGGAATCTGTAAAAAATAAATATATAAATATATAAATAAATAAGTAACAGAAAGAAATGGATGCCCTATAAAAAATAAATAAATAAATAATAAACAAAAGAAAGAAATTGAAGCCCTTCTGATAAAGGGAGTCCTCCATTTTGAGCTGAGTTTCACTCAGATTTGGGGGACTGTGACCTTCACACAGGTTTCATACAGCCTTGATTCCTGAAACCATGGATCTTGGCTGTGAGAGGAACTGTACCAAATATTGGAAGCTGATTCAAAATACATACAGCCTAGGACCCTGCCCAGCTCCGCAGGTGGATGTCCCATAATTGGCTGTGTAAAAGTGTCTTCTAAAGGTCATTTTATTTTGTTGTCAGTTCAGCACCTTCAGGGTAACAAGGACTATGGTATTAATGGTAATTAATACCATTATAATTTATGATCATTGGCCCACTGTCTCACTTCTCTGCTGTGAAATGAGTTCCTTGGTCAGAAGCAATACTGTGTCGAATGTGATTGTGGTGAATGAGACACTGAGTATGTCCATGGATCGTGGATTTGGCAGAAGCAATATGTGCATGAAAGTCAGAATCATAAACAGAATATGTATCTATTCCAGGAAGTAGAAAGCTTTGTTCTTTGCCCAAGAGCAATGATATGATGTAGTCAACCTGCCACCAAGTCACTGGCTGGTCAACCCAGGATATAGTTCCATATCTAGGGCTCAGTGTTGGTCTCTACTGCTGGTAGATCTGGAACTCACCAGCAGATGTGGCCATGTCAGGCTTGGTGAGAGGACGACTCTACTGTTGTACCCATGCATAAACCCCACTGCGTCCACCATGGCCACTATGTTCATGGTCCCACTGGAAAATGACAGATATAGCTGAGGACACAGCTGACTTCTTAGAGAATAGATCACCCTAACTACTTTGATACTGAGTGTATACTCAGCTGAACTTACCTTTTGATCAGCATTTACATGGGACACTATCGATTACTGATTATCATGATTATTGTTCACTTTTTTATTGATTATTTTGTATTGTTCACTTTTAGTATTGATTATTGTCCATTGATTAGTATTGATTATTGATTAACATGATGATTAATCGTTATTCCATCACCGTCATCCTCCTGCCTCTGCCTCCTGAATGCTGGGATTAAAAGGGTGCGCCATCAGTTATTGATCATTATTGGTTATCAATTAGTATTAATAATTATGGATTACCATTTATTAATTATTGATCAGCATTGATTATTGATCGTTATTCCATCAGCAACCTCCCCCTGCCTCTGACTCTGTATTGATAATTATTGATTACTTTTATTGATTATAGATCAGCATTGATTATTGATTGTTATTCTATCACTTTCATCCCCCTGCCTCTGCCTCCCAAGTACTGGGATTAAAGGCGTGTTCCACCACAGCCCAGCTTCTTTGACTATTGTGAGAGATCTATCCACATACTTCTTCCTTTTATGTCTTTCTCAACAATATTCTAATTGTTCTGTTTCCAAGTCTCTGACAGTTAAGCCATCCCACTGTTTATAGCTGATGATTCAATGAATAATCACACATTTCCAGACAAATGCATGAGCATGACTACTGCATGAAGCTCTGAACTGTGGTGATTTCCCTTTACTGGTGTCTTTCAGGATTGTCCCAGAAACATGTTTTCATGCTACAGTTGTTCACTTTTGGATGGGGCCTGCATAACAGGCAGGACTCTTAGAAAAGCAGGTTCTAGTTATTTCTTCCTTAGTCACTTGATTACAGGGCCTGTACCGGGAAATTCTTGGTGCATGTGTAATACCAGGGGCATTGTCCAGGAATAGAAACTAGGCTTCTAGGCAACTCAGGTACCTAGCATAAGTTTGCAAGTTGCCCCCTCCCCAGCAAAACCCAAGCCTAGCTCCACTCTCTAGGCTAATCCCAAACAAGGCTAGAGTTTTCAAGTTACATCCTCAACAATACCAGGGTCTCCAGGTTATTCCCCTAACAAACCTGCTCCTCGGGTTACAAGTCCATGCCTAACAACCACTAATGCAGAGGGGAGGTGAAGTTAAGTTTATGATGTGACTCCCAGCACCAGCCAATTATGTTAAAGGCCACAGCAGCTTTCCAATTAGATGCTCGCACACATCCTCCCTATTGCAAGAGACATTAAAATGGCAGCATTCAATCCTGCATTTCTTAATCAGCCACCATGTTCATGACCAGCCTAGGCCTGCAGCCAGGACCTACTGTATCTATGATGCTCAGCTCGAGCCATGTGCTCAGATAGTGAGATACACCAAACCGGCCACCCATGAGACGCCAGCGTGGGAGATGGCTCTGCCAACCTCCCTCGCTGTCTTCAGAATGCTTGGCTGAACCCAGACCATTCCACCATCCACATGGGCTCAGTACAAATGAGACTCTAATGCTTAGGTTATCCAACGGCTTTATAAGTTTGGTAATGATCAAAACAAGATGTCCATACAATCACCAATCTAGATATCCAATACTCAATCTAGATATACCAACTACCTTTGACTGCTAGAGACATACACACATCAATTTTCCTGTCCCCTCTCTCTCATCCCTCCCCCAGATCCTCCTCTTACTTATTCTCTTTCTTTCCTTACTCCTCCCACCTTAGCTATTGTTACAATTCCACACTTGAGCTTAGAATAAAGTCTTTCCACAATAGACACTTGGGGTTCCACCACCACCAAAACATTCTTGGCTGATGCTGGTGCATTGGGGATGGGAGCAAGCTAGCTCAAATAGAATAAAGACCCTCCTGTGATTTGCATCAGAACAGCTCCTGTGTGTGTCTTTTGGGGATCACTAACATTTCCCTGGCATGACATGTTCAATTTCTAGTAAGATGGAATAGCAGGCCAAGATATTTCTTTTCAAGGGAAGATAGTTGGATAGAGTTGATGGTAGAGCTTTGGTCCAATATTCAAAATCTATGTTTCACAATAAACACCTGCCAAAGGCTCCAAACAACATTCTTTGCAGCACTGAGCAGCAGAGAAAGGATTGGGTGCTCAAAGCAATTTTCAATTAAATACAGAGGCAAGCTTCAGCTACAGGCAACATTCCTATGAACAGAAATAAATAATAATCAGGAATTTAAAAAAATAAAAAATTCTTTTAAACAAAGATTTATTTAGTTTATGTATAAGTACACTTGTGCTGTCTTCTGACACACCAGAATAGGGCATTGGATCCCATCACAAATGGTTGTGAGCCACCATGTGGTTGCTGGGAATTGAACTCCAGACCTATGGAAGAGCAGTCAGTTCTCTCTTTTTTGGAATATTTTTTTATTTACATTTCAAATGTTATTCCCTTTCCCAGTCCCCCTCCCAATATTCATTATCCCATCCCTCCTGCCCCTGCTTCTATGAGGGTGTCCCCCCACCCACCTAATCACTCACCCACTCACTCCCGGAGTTGGAATCTTGATGTAATTTTAATTTCTCCTGATGACTAAGCATAACACATTGCTCATGTGTTATGTATGGTACACACGAGGACATCAGAAGACAACTTGTAGAAGTGAATTCTCCTCCCACCCTGCGGGACCCATGTGCTATAAGCTCAGGTCTTCAGACATGTTGGCAAATACTTTTAAGCACTGAGACATCTCTCCAGCACTTTTTCATATATTTATTGGCCATATGAATTTCATTTTTTAAACTTGTATGTGTATGTGTATTTTTCCTGCATGTATGAATGTGTGCCATGTGTGTGCCTGGTATCAGTGTAGGTCAGAAGACAGCTTCATTCAGACCTCCCTGCCATGTTGGTGCTGGAAACTGATCCAGAGTTCTCCAAAGAGTAGTAAGCAATAAGCACTCTTTACTGCTGAGCCAGCACCACAGTACCCATATATAGTCTTTTGAGATCTGTTTTTTTTTTTCAATTCATTTGGTTATTCAATGACTGGGACATTTGGGTACTTTTGGAGTTCTTTAAAGATTAAACTTCTCAAAGATAATATAACTAACAAAAGCCCTTTTCTTCCAGACTCTTTCTTCACTCTGCAGATTATTGCCCTTGCTATACAAAGCCTTTTAATTGCTTTCTGTCCAGCTTGTCAATTTCCGTCCTTCCTCCCCCAGCATTATTGGAATGATTTTAAATGACATTTTTCTATTTCTAGGATTTCTGTTGCTTTTTACAGCTGACTTTTAAAAATGTATCACCACAGCCAGGCAGTGGTGGCACATGCCTTTAATCCTATCACCTAGGAGGCAAAGGCAAGTGGATGTCTGTGGGATCCAGGACAACCTGGACTACAGATAGGGTTCCAGGGCAGCTGAGAATAAACAAAATCTGTATCAGGAAAAAGAAAGAAAGAAAGAAAGAAAGAAAGAAAGAAAGAAAGAAAGAAAGAACAAACTTATCTCCACAAATAACACATAGTTGTCAAAGTGATATAGTATACAAAAAAATGATTTCTGTGAAAATACACTTCTCTGCAATTCCTGGCTAGCTCCAAACTGTGCTGACCTTGAGCATCAGCATTTACTTTGTGTTTTAGATTTAGTCTTTGAAAAGAATGTGCTGTGTGTACATCTTTGTTACTGCTGTCTGTATGTCCAGCATCAGCACTGGGATGAAGCTGCTCCTGTTAGGCATTTATCCCTACTTCCCTGGCATGGCCACCATCGTTTGTCTTCTCAGCTTGTATACTCCCGCTCAGCTTTATGTTATAGGAGAGCCTGGTGCAGATGTCACAGGTGCTATTTAACAGCTACCACAAGATCATCATTATGCTAAAAATTGAAGTTATACATGGAAGAAGCTCAGACACTTCCAGAATTGGTTTTGTTTCCTACATGGGAACACACTCAAACCCAGAAGGGCACACTGGTCTGATCTGTATCAATAGATCTGTCCCATCTATTGATCTCTAATTCACTAGTGGCACAGAAACACCTCTGTCAAACTAAACAAATGTTTTGGGTTGTTTGCTTGTTTTGGTAGCTAAATGCAACATCACTCCTCATGCCTTCCCTCCTTTCCACACTACAAGGAAAGCTCACAGCTTTCCTCTACCAACCTCTGCCCAGTGAAGGATTCAGAGAAAACAACTGGGCTGCACTGTGCTTTTGTGGGCAAGATGCCCTGACTGACTTACTGAAGCAGCAATGATTGACTTCACTTATAGTCGATAATGGATACACTAAGGTCAGTTTCCAAGGCCTACAGCAGCACTTCACTTTGGTACAGCCAGTTTGGATGTGTCCAAATTTTCAAGAAAAGAACAGCATACCTGACTGGTGACAATCACAGCCAGATGGTCAGCCTTTACCACATAGAAACACCTTTCCAAAAAAAAAAAAAAAAGACTAAAGAAGATACACCAATTATATTTTCCACTATTAAAATTAAACCAAGATCCACTCAAACTTAGTTCCCTCCCTCTCACCCTCCCAAAGGAGAGAAGAACGATCATCAATGGCTGGAGACTGCTACACTGAAGCAGCACCTAAAGCTGCGCTCCTTGTGGTTTCAGGTGCTCTACATGGGCAGAGAAACTTCTCTAGTAACAAACTATAGAAATAATCCCTGAAAATATAGTCTTAACCACACACTCCTGCCATCACCCAACTGCACCAAGGGCCCTCACATCATACACATGGCGACTTCTGCTGAGACGCCCCACGCTATCCCTGTCAGCGCCCCCATCGCACAACACGTCTGCCCACGAGGGGAGACGAGCTCTGGCCTCTCCATACCCAGTCCACCGGGCATTTGGAGTCGATACAGTTTCCCTGCACTGCCACCGAGATTAGCATACAGTCACCGAGCAGCCAATCGGCTCACAGTTCTCTCCTGCCTCGTCCCACCTCCGCCTGCAATGGGTCATGAGTCGTCACTGACGGCCACACACCGCCCGCCCGTTCCCCGGGACCATGCTTCCTCCCTGCAGCAGCACCCGCCTTCAGCCCCCCCACCCCCCCCAGCTGCCTGAAGCGGGAAGCACCGCAGAGCCCCACGCGAGTTCACAGGCGAGTGCCGGTTTGGATCTGGCTCTAGCCCGAGGCCTTGCATGAGAAACAAAACGAAAAACAACATGGGGGAAAAAATGGCAATTCAAGGACTACGTGCATTATGTAATAAATTGTGTGGGTAAAGGGTACCATGGCTCACTGCTGTAATCCTAGCACTTGGGAGATAAAGGCAAGGGGTCAGGAATTTGAAGCCGGTTTTAAGATTTTGAAGCCAGCCACACCTACATGAAATCCAGTCTAAAATGATCAAAAAACAAATCTGTGTTTAGAGAAAAGTGAAAATAGACAAAGCAAACTGGCCACATTGTTAATTACTGGCTCAATTACTGGATATGTACTTGATGATCACTATTTTAATCTCTCATCCCATTTTAGCATTTTACCAGTAGGAGAAGCGTTATTTCCTTTTCTTATAGATGTTTCATTGCCTGACATCTGTTTAACAAGAGATGGAAAAAAAAAGTTGGGTCTCTTTTCTCTCTGGTACAAAGAGCAGTGTCTGACTTATGGGGAGTGAGGAAAGCTCTGAGTGAAATCAGTCCTGAATGAATGTGTGTTATTAACATGAGCACATCCATATCAAGAACCACTCAAACTCCTATGAAAAGAGATGGCAATACCTTCCTCTGGTTTGTGTGCACGTGTTGACAGTATGTGGAGAAAATATCCACCATACCTTTGCCGCTTCCCATATATTTTACACCTGAAGATGGCTCCCATACAAACTCTGGTCTCTCTGGTCATGGCCCTTCGATATTTAAGACTTCTCCATTCTTCATTCCCCCTTTTGTTTTCTTCGATTTTGAGATAGGGTCTCACACTGGCAGGACTAAACCTCCCTTTGTAGAGCAGGCTGACCTTGAACTCACAGAGATCCCTCTACCTCTGCCTCTCAACTGTTGGATTAAAGGCTGTACCATCATACCGCACTTACTTTCCACCTTCTGAGACATCTCTGCCCCTTCACTACACATGCTATACCTTGGTCTTTGAGTAGATGCTCCAACAGCACACGAGTCTGAACATTTCTCTAACATGTTCTAAGATTTAACTTGCTAGACATGTTGGGTCATGCTATAATCCTGACACTAAGGAGGCTGAAAACAGGGTTAACCACAAGTTTGAGGCCAGACTAGGCTACACGCTAAGTTCCATATCAACTGGGTAAAAAGGGGACCATCTACCAAAATAAAGATCGGAAGAGCTGGTTCAGCAGGTAGAGTATTTGCTTTCTATCAGAGGGCTGGATCCTAGCACCTAGAACAGGCAGGTCACAAATGCCTTTACCTAAACTATGATATCCCTTTCTGACTTCCATGGATACTTACACACATACATGTGCATACATATGCACACATAGATCCTCTTAAGAGATAATTAAAGGGCTGCATTCCTCCCTTGGATCCCTTCCCACTCTTGGGAAATTTTCTCCCTTTTCCTTAATAAATCGGGGCCAAGGGTGGCACTTTCTACCAATACTGAAAACCTGAGTTTGATTCCCAGAAAACACTTTGCTAGCATTTCTTCTAGGCTCCACCCCAGTTACTTGGCAACAGCCAGGAATGCCAGACTCCCTATAAAAGGGGTTGCTTGCCCCTCCTCTGTCTCTCTTACTCTCTTACCCTCTTCCCTTTGTCCCTTCTCTCCCCATTCCCCTCCCCCTCTCTGTTTTTTTCCTCTCCCTCTCCCTCTCTCCTCTCTCCTCTCTCCCCCCAACTTCCCCTCCCCATGCCCTAATAATAAACTCTATTCCATACTATACCCATTGTGTGGCTGGTATCTCAGAGGGAAGGGATGCCTCAGCAACACACTGCACCTCCACCAACCATATGCCTGGCTTCTCTTTCTTTTTTTATAAAACACAACACACATGGTGGAAGGTAAGAACCAATTCCCACAAGTTGCCCTCTGTGTAAAAACATACACACACAATAAATAAATGTAAAAATTTTTAAAAATAAATGTACATTCATTCTGCAATGATAATTAATCAAGTCAATAAAACAATACTATTTAAGATGCTACTTCTCTGCAAGCCTTCCTTGACCTCTTCAGATAATAATGACCACATTATATTTTTTGTTTGTTTTTCAGACAGGTCTCATTAAGGAGCCATGACTGTCTTGGAACTCACTATGTAGACCAAGTTGACCTTGAACTCACAGAAATTTACATGCCTCTGCCTCTGAGTACTGCAATTAAAGGCATGCACCACTCTGGCAAACCACCACATATTTTGAGACCCCAATTATCTTTCTATGTGCATGTGCACAGATCAATTAATCGCAAATATATTTACGTCCTTTACTAAAGTGGGTGTATTTAAATTTTGGTTTTGGCTTTTTGTGTGTGGTAGTTTGAATCAGAATGGCCCCCATAGGCTCACATTTCCATTCTTGGTTCCTAGTGAGTAGAACTGTGTGGTAAAAATTAACAAGTGTGGCCTTGTCGGAGATACTGTGTCACTTGTGGTGGGTAGCCATTCCCAGTAAGCTCTCTCTTTGTAAATGTAAACTCCCAGCTACTGTTCCCATGGTCATGCATGCCTGGCATCCTACTCCCCTCCATGATGGTCATGACTCTGAAACTGCATGCTCTAATTGGACTTTTTTTTATATATAAATTGCTTTGGGCCTGACATCTCTTCCAAACAGAAAGTAAGAGTGTACAAGCACATGTCCCACTTGGGTGTAGCCCTCCCTCACAATCTACCTTGTTTGAAACTGGTTCTTGTCTTGCTACTGACCGCAGTCAGCTAGCCAGTGTAAACTTATCAGCCTTGAGCAGGCCAAGCAGACCTTGAACATTTGTCAATACAGGTCTTAACCTGGACAGAGACATCTGCCTTGCCTGTAGTAACAGGTTTCCATAGAGACTCAGCTGTTTTGGCTGCTGTGCTGACCTTGCTTTACAACATACTCAAGCTGAATCAGAGAATGGATTTTGTAGTTTTTCCCTTTATATACACAGTGCTTATTGTTAATCTTTTAGCCTTGAACATAACCTTCTTGTCTTGGCTTCATTCTTCTCTCGCCCCCTGCCCTTTTCATTTCCAGCCCTCCATTCAGTTGAACCCTATTTGTTCTTTAGCCACCGGATGGCTACAAGCCAGTCTGCAAGCCTCCAGGGATTCTTTTCTCCCTAGTACACCACTCATGGTAGGAGCACTGACAGTACCTATTCGTGATACTGGAAGCAAACTAGTTTCTGAGGATTCCAACCTCGATCCTCACATAGTCAGGCTAAATGTGCTACCCACTGACATACCCTCACTGCCCACTGTAGAGGTCCTGTTCTTCATGTGTGAAGAGAATGAGCTGTGCAGCTCGTCTCCTCACAGGCTCAAGTGATTATCTCAGTTCAGTTCCTACTTAGCCGCTAGGACAGGAATGTGACAGTCAGTATGTTTTTCAAGACAGGGTTTCTCTATGTAGCCCTGGAAATCCTTCTCTAGACCAGGCAGAGATACACCTGCCTCTGCCTCTCCAGTGCTGGGATTAAAGGAGTGTGGTACCATGGTCTGACTATGACACTGTATTATGATGGGAAGACTTTGGTTTTTGGCATTAGGGTGTAGCTGAGGCTGGGTCTCACTCTTTACCTAGACAGTCCTTGAATTTATGGTGATCTATCTGCCTAATCCTCCCACATGCTGGGATTACAGATATGAGGCATCACACTAGGTTTAGGTCTTTCTGTTTTCCTTTTTACTTTGTCTGGACACAGGCGTCTTTTATGTAGCCCAGGGTGATCTACAACTCAAGGCCCTCATCCTCTAATACCCCAGTGCTGTGATTGGAGACATGCAGTATTTCAAAAACCAGAGGCAGAATAAACATAAAGAGAACTATCAAGAAACACAACTCAGGATTGTCATGCTCAACAGGAGAGCTCTGTATGGACCCATAAATACTAATTTGTGTGTATCTTTGTCATAATGTGAATATTTCTACTGTATTGTGCTTTAATCTCATAAATATGAATGTTGTTATTGTATTGTGTTTTAATTGTTAATTGATTTGTGTGTCACTCCAGTAAATACTGAATTACTTGATGGTTTAAAAAAAAGAAAAAGATATAGGTGTCGGGGAGGGAGTCAGTCAGTCAGTCACTGTATGTGATATAGGCCAGGTACTAGGTACACAGGAGGAAAAAAAAAGAAAAATCCAAAGTTCAAGAGCAAGAGAGCTGGAACATGTCCACAAATCCGTCCCTGAAGGGTATAATCCAGTCCTGCAAAGATGGTACTGTCTCCAGTCTCATTCTTCAGCAATTGAGGACTATGTTAACTCCTCCCAGGAGGCTTGTAAGAAGGATATTCCTGACATTAAAATAAGTATCTTTGAAAGAGGGATGTCTGGCCTGGCAGTGGTGGTGCATGACTTTAATCGAAGCACTTGGGAGGCAGAGGCAGGTGGATTTCTAGGCCAGCCTGGTCTAACAAGTGAGTTCCAGGACTGCCAGGGCTACACAGAGAAACCCTGTCTTGAAAAACCAAAACAGAAAAAAAAGAAAGAAAGAAAGAAAGAAGGAAAGAAAGAGGGATGTCTATAATGATGGTTCTGCATTTAAAAGAGCTTGCTGTAAAACAAGAGGACCAAATGTAGCAGAATTTTAGCAGAGCATAAATGAATTATGGCATGATAGCACGCAGGCTTTGAAGTAGTCAGTGATTGTTATCTGAGGTTTTATGGATTGTTCCTAAGGAGTCTCAGAGCCTTTGCCTAGTTGAGTCCAGAGACATACCAGGCAAACTAGGAAGTCTCATCAGGCCAAGAACTCCTTAGATAATGATTCCTTAGATAAGAGGTTTTAGTATTTAGACCGACTTGCTAAAGCTCCTTTTGTGAAACAATAAAAAGGCATCTGCTAAGCTGCCAGTGTTCAGGTGTCAGAGCTGCCCCCTGCTGCCAGCAAGGCCCTAATGCACCCTGCAGTATCCCTCTTTCCCAGAACACTGACAGCAAGAGGGTTTTGGTTTTTTTCTGCCACTGTTGTTCCTCAATCCTTCTGAAAGCAATGACCTCTTTTTCTTTGTATTATTGTTGCAAAGATCAGAGACTGCAGCACTCAGCACAAGGCAGGCACTATCCCACAAACACCTGTGACCCCTGCAGGACTGCTGGCATCCTGCCTAGACAAAAGGGAGGCATACTCCAAGTTCAGGGAGAGAGCCTGTCTCAAAGGAGGAAAACAGATAGAGAACACCTGCTGCTTCTGCCTGTGCCTGTGCACCCTCACACACTACACACAAATATACCTCCTCATACATTTGAAAAAGAAAACTGAAGGACTTGAATGTTGGTACAGAGGCTTGGGTCGGTACAGAGAAGAAGACATGGGAAAGAAGAAGGGGAAAATTAGGAAAACTACTAGGGGTATGGGGGGGGGGGACTCTGAAGCAATCTAAAGAAAAGTAAAAATTAGAGGTTGGAGAGATGATTTTCTGAAGGACCAGAATTTGTTACCCAGCACCCACAATCAGGAGGCTCAAATCCACTTGTAATTCCAACTCCAGAGGGTCTGTCACTTCTGGCATCTGATGTTCATGTATAATTTAAAATACGTACAAAATGAAAAACTTAGTATTACATGGAGGGGAACACTGATTCAACTGTTGGGAACTACAGATGCCAACAGTCAGGCATAGCGGCACACACAGCACCCAGTTTTATTTTTTATTTTCTTTTTGGCTTGGTTTGGCTCTGGTTTTATTTTTATTACTTTGTTTTGTTTTGTTTTGTTTCAAGACAGGATTTCTCTGCATGGCCCTGGCTGTCCTCAACATTTGACTTGTAGATCAGGTTGGCTTCAAACTTACAGAGATCTGCCTACCTGTGCTTCCCAAGTGCTGGAATTAAAGGTGTGAGCCAAGGAGCCCAGATACCCATGGAAGACAGAGGTGTCAGATTCCCTGGAGTTACTGTTTCAAGCTATCATAAGCTGTCTAATGTGGGTCTTCTGAAATAGTATGTACTCTTAACTACAGGAACTGTAGTTAGTGTAGTTAGTGATTGGAAGCAATGTTATTAAAACCATCATCTCAACAAAGTAACTTATTTAAAAAGTGCTTCATTTGCCTCCCTGTCCAATTTAAGGTGAAAAAAAAAAAAACCAACCATGGCGTTAATAAAACATTGGGTTAAATGTAAGCTGAATACTTCACAGAATCTATCATGGAGCCTATGGAGGGTCCCACCATAAATTTCATGTGTGGACACAAACTATTGTACATCAAGTACACTGACCTAAAATAGACCTTTTCACTTCCAGAATTTATAGCCATATTCCATTCCATGATGTTGGTACTTGATTATGAAATAAGGAGTTACATTGATCACCCTCTGGTTAATGAGTGTGAGCCCACTTATATTGCCAAAGAAGGTCTTGAATATTCCAACATAGCTGAAGTACAAGAAAAAAGGCTTTGAAACCAACTGTGTGAAGATAATAGAGGTCCTTGAAGTGGAAATGATGAAATCACTTAAAGAAATTGAGGAAAGCACAAACAATTGGAGGAAATCAATAAATACCTCAAAGACAGCCAGGAAAACACAAACAAAAAAGTGGAGGAAACCAACAAATCTTATAAATAAAGCCAAGAAAAACAAACCAAGAGTAGAAGGAAACAAAACTGTTTAATACATAAAAATGGAAATGGAAACAATAACAAAAGTACAAACTGAGGGAATGATGGAAACATTAGTACTGCAAAAAGAAACTATGGAAGCAAAATTCATAAACAGAATACAGACATGGAAGACAAATCTCAAGCATTGAATGTACAATAGAAGGGATGGAAATATTATACAAAGAAAATATTAAATCTAAACCTTCCTTACATAAAATATCTAGAAAATCTAGGACATTATGAAAGGATAAAACATAAGGATACTAAAACTGAGGAAGAATATTAGATGAAATTCTCAGAAAATATTGATGACAAAATCTTAGAAGAAAAATTTCCTAACATAAGGAGGGAGGTATCTATCAAAGTAAAAGAATCATCAAAACACCAAACAGAATGGACCCTAAAATGAAGTCTCTTGTATAATAATCAGAACATCCAGTACAAAAAAAGAATACTAAAAGCTGCAAAGATCAAAAGCCAAGAAACATATAAATGAAGATCTATTAAAACTGCAGATGACCTCTCACTGGAGTCTGTAAACATAAGGTCTTCGACATATATGTTGCAGAAACTACAGATGCCCAGATTATTATATGTAGAAAAAAGCAGGCCAGGCAGTGGTGGCGCACACCTTTTATCCCAGCACTTGGCAGGCAGAGGCAGGTAGATTTCTGAGTTTGAGGCCAGCCTGGTCTACAGTGTGAGTTCCAGGACAGCCAGGGCTACACAGAGAAACCCTGTCTCGGAAAACTGAAAAAAAAAAAAAAAAAAACCAACCCCAAAACAGCTTAACTGCTATTAATGGAGAAAATCAGATAGTCCATGCTAAAGTCAAATTTACATACTATCTATCTACACATACAAACTTACACAAAGTTATATACAAAGAATCCAACCAAAGGAAGTTAACAATACACATGAAAACACAGGTAGTAAATAACCTTGTATTATCTGTAAAAGAAAGGAAAGCACACAAATACCCCAACACCAGCACCACCAGCAGCAGCAGCAAAAACAACAACAAAATACAAGGAATTAACAATCACTGTTCAGTGACTCTCTCGGTATCAAAGACCACAGTTCACCAATAAAAAGACAAAGGCTAACAGAATAGATGCTAATAAATATCTAACTTCAATTGCATAGAAGAAATATAGCTCAACATCAAGAATAAGCATTAATTCAAGTTATATGGATGTAAAAAGATACTCCAAGTGGATGGACCAAAGGAGCAAGCTGGTGTAGTCATTTTAAAATATAGCAAAATAAATTTTAAACAAAATTAATCAAGAGAATTGGAGAAAAACACTACAAATTTCTTAAAGGAAAAAAAATCAACAAAAATGACATTTCAAGTTTTAACATCTATGCCTTAAACACATGGTCACCAACCTTTGTAAAATAAAGTGCTTTAAAGCTAAAATCACATAATAACACTCATTCATTTATATCCCAAGATTTCAATACCCCGTTCTCACCAGTGGACAAATTCTCCAGACCAAAAACAAAACAAAAACACCAAACAACAACAACAACAACACAAAACCAGAAAAATATTCCAGCTAACTGACAACATGAACATGAGTCCAGCTGATACTTAGAGAACATTCTACTGAAATATAGGGGAATATGCCTTCTGCTCAGCACCTCATGCAACTTACTTATAAACAGAACACATATTCAGACACACTGCCAACCACAATACATACAAGAAAATTTAAATAACACCATGTATGTTATCAGACTACCATGGATTACAGCTGGATATCAACAAAACCTCAAAGAACACAAAGCTTACAAACTCATGGAAGCTGAACACCTCACTATGAATGAAAAATAGCTTAAGACAAACATAGAGGAAGACATTAGAAACTTGATAGAATTCAATGCAAATGAATATGAAACATGCACAATTTTACAGAAGACAAAAAACATGAAATTGGTTATAAGATGAACGTTCCATAGCACAAAATGCCTACATGAAAAATATGGAGAGCTCTCATAGTGGCAATTCAACAGCATCCTTTAAATTCTAGAACAGAAACAAGTGAGCAATGAAAAAAAAAAGGATTAGACATCAGTAAATTATCAACTTGGGGGCTGAAATCAACAAAATAGAAAGAGAAGAAAGCAAAGAATTAATGAAACATGGAGTTGCTCCTTTGAGCCTTTTATTAGATAAGATAGTCAAACCCTTATTAAAAGATGGAGAATATACAAATTAATGAAATCTAAAATGAAAATGGGGACAAAATAATAGACAATGAAGAAATCTAAAGAATGGTGATGACATAGTTTTAAAAAGGCCTCAACTCCATTGAACTGGAGTTTCTAAAAATAATGGAAAATTTCCTGAATACCTTTCTCTTAGCAAAGTTAAATCAAATTAAGATAAACAACTTAAACTGCCTAAACACCTATAAAAAGAGAAGTCATTACAAATCTGCCACCAAAAGGAGCCCAGGGCCATGAATTTTAGGGTAGAATCCTACCAGACTTCCAAAGAGGAGTTCATGAGACTACTCCTCAAAGTATTCCTCCACCTGGGTGAGTCTTACAGAGGACAGAGTCAAGCTGCACTTCAAGGGACAACCTTGGCTACCTCTGGAAAACAACTTCTTTCTCCTCTCAGAAAACACTTAGCAGAAGATGTCACCTCAGTGATGCTGATTTCTTCTTCATCACCACTAATTTTCTAACTACAGCCAACCAGCATCAATTGTCTCAGTCATCTCTTCTATTCTTTCTTCTAAAAGCAGAGACACATGGACAAAGTTCCTGAATTCCTCTGCCTCCTGGGGCCCAAACATGGCCCCTTCTATTACTTCATCACCAACTTTCTATTTTTCAACAACTTCACTGCCTAAGTTTGGCTATCCTTGAACTTGCTCTGTAGATGAACCTTGAAGTCAGAGATCTGCATGGCTCTGTCTTCTGAATGTTGAGTAATACCTGTGTAACACTTTGCCCATACCTAAGCTTTTTATTACCTAAAAGTTGTTCTGTACCAGAAAAACTTGAATCAGAAATCTGCTTGATGTTCATCTTCTGGGATTTAAGGTGTGTACCACCATGCCTGGACCTAAGTATATCCTATATCCTTTTAGATTTTAAATTGAAAACCCAGTATAGTAATCACAATCCTTCAATTGTCAATTTGACACATACTTGTATCTTTTATGTCCACATAAATACAATAATGAGTTAATAATAATGCCTAACATTATACAGTTCTCATCCATATAACTTCACATCCATATGTTTAGGTGGATGGAATCTTGCCATAATACCACCATTTCTTTAATACCATTGTGTGTCTTTGATCATAGGATTTAGCATCATTCAACTTCCTGGTGAGATTTTCCCTTTGAAGCTAACATTTCATATTTTTCCTTTCTAAGATTACTAAGCATGATCAAAACAGTCACCATGGGAGTCAATACAGGCCAAAGGCTAGGCTTGGCTTTCCTGAAACGTCCTTTGTCAATGCAATTAACAAAATTAACCTCTTTACCTTCAGATGAGAGCAAAAGGCAGCAACATTCTTCATGAAAATTTATAAAAACTATATACAAAGTTCAAACCACTCTTAGTACATATGTGTTCTACTAGCATGGCCAATGAAGTTCCACTTAATGCATGCACAAATCCAAAGTCTAAAAATACACATTGCTTCCAACAAAAGCATGGTCAGGTTCACCAATAAGAATACGTAAGCCTGGGGTACCAACTTCAGTATCAGATAGAATTTCCACTGCTATGAAGAGACACTGTGACCAAGGCAACTGTTTTAAAGGCAAATAGTTAATTGGGTCTGTCTTACACTTTCAAATGTTTAGTTCATGACCAACATAGCAGGAAGAATGTCAGCATGCAGGCAGCCATGATGCTGGAGAAGGAGCTGAGGGTTCTGCATTTTCATGAGAAGGCAGTCAGGAAGAAACTGTCTTCCAGCCAGGTGGTAGGAGACTGTATTTTACTGGCCAGAGCTCCAAAAAACAACACCCTAGGAGTTCACTTCCTTCAAAACAGTAACATCTACTCCCACAAGGCCAAATATACTAACATTATCACTTCTTAGGAACAAGCCTATTCAAATCACCAAACTTTATTCTTACTACAAATTCTTTCATGCATTTAAATACCGTTAGGTCATGCAGGCACTTTACCACATTGATTACTCTCAGAAGGTTTTTCTCTAGTATGTGTTGATTTTTGTATTCAGCGAATACTGTGGCATGTAAAGGACTTTCCAACTTGAGTACATTCACAAGATTTCTGTCCAATTTGTGGTCTTTTATGTCTTTGGAGACTATAGTGATAGGCACAGGCTTCTCCATGTTTGTTACATTCATAAGGTTTCTCTAAAAAGTGTGTCACTTGAAGTATTTGGAGAGTACATTGTCATGCAAAGACTTTACCTCATTCATGGCATTCATGCAGTTTCTCTACAATATGTATCAGGTGATGCCTGTGACATGCAAGGGCTTAGCACCTTGATGACACTGAGTCACTCTCTTGAATGTGTTCCATTATATAGTCGCAGATAAAAGTGAATTGTCAGTTTTTCCACAGTGATTACATTAATGAGGCTTCTCTCCAGTGTGATTTCTTTGTGTGTGTGTAAAGAACTATGACAGGCAAAGGCTTTACCACATTGTGAATATTCAAGCAGGTTTCTCTCTGGTACGTGATCTCTCCTGTCACTGCAGATGACTGTGACTTGCAAATGCTTTACAACACTGATTATATTCATGAGGTTTCTCTCCTGTACCTGTTCTTTTATAATAATGGAGATGCTAAAGTTGTGAAAAGTCTTTCACCACCTTGATCACATTCATGAGGTTTCTTCCAATGTGGGATCTTTTATGTTTTTGAGATTAGTGGGACATGCAAAGGCTTTAGCTCAAAGATTACATTCATAGTTCTGTCCAATACCTGTTCTTTTATGTTTCGGAAAAAATCTTTATGGAAAGACTTTCACCACTATAAAGTCCTCACAAAAGGGAGGAACTCCCCCCACCCAAGCCTCAGGAATTCATGGTCAACCAATAACTCACAAGACACAGAAGTCGATGTAATCAGCAAGAGGTATAGTTTGACCAGCATGCTGAGGTCAAGACCCAGAACCCATGCAGGGTCTATGGGGATTGACCCTGAGCTTTGGAGGCACAGGGAATTTAAAGGCAAAACCACATGGAAAAAACCATAATGCAGGGGGAGTCAAGGGTGGTTATTGGAAAGTCCCAGCCCATTATTCAGTTTGTGACAGGGTCTAAGTAACAGTCAGGGAGAATATTCTGTATAGGCTATTCTCAACAGCCTATTCATACTCAACCATCTTGTGGTCAGCCAAATTTCTGAAACACAAAGTTCACGAATGAGCTGACCTATACTCTTGGTTCCTCTCAGCATGCTAGAAGTTTTTGAAAATTTTTAACACTTTCACCACAATGATTACATTCATAGGTTTCTTTCCAATATGGGTTGTTTTATGGTTTTGGAGACAAAAGTTTTCTGAAAAGGCTTTTACCATATTAATTACATTCACACAGTTTCTCTCCAGTATGTGAACATTTATGTCTTTGGAGAATTTTCAATTATAAATGATTTTTTCCACATTGATTACATATCTAAGAATTCTCTCTGGTATATGGGTTTTCTATTATATGGGAGATAACTGGAACTTGTAAAGGCTTTGCCACATTGAGAACATTCATAAGGTTTCTATCCAGTATGTGTTCTTTTATGTCTTTGGAGATGACTGTGATGTGAAAAGGCTTTACCACATTGATTGCATTCATAAGGTTTCTCTCCAGTATGTGTTCTTTTATGACTTTGGAGACTACTGTGATATGAAAAGGCTTTACCACATTGGTTACGTTCATAAGGTTTCTCTTCAGTATGACTTCTTTCATGCCTGCAACAGTAATGGGCACATGTGAAAGCTTTACCACATTTATTAGCCTGATCAATCATTTTATCATTATGAATCAATTTTACAGTTGGTCTCATAATAAAGAACACTCAGATCTTATGCTTTTATCACTTTGATGTTCACGGTTGTACTTGAAAATACCTGTGATGGTAAGAGTATTTGCTACATGGCTCACATTTATAACATCCTTTTTCAATATGAGATTTCTACATGATGCATTCACAGGTCAGAATAAAATGTAACAACTAAGAGCATTAAAACTCTGATTGCATTCTTAGTTTTCCCTGTAGTATGCATCACACCACAACAGCACTGTGAAACAGGATGAACAGAAGAACTGCAAACTTCTAGTACCCATAAAGATTTTCTGAAGTGTGAATTTGGGTAAAGTCAGAAAACCAATTAATTGTAAACACCTATCATATTCAGAAAGTCTACCAAAGGCAGAATACTACATATCTTCTCATTGTTGTGATATAGACAGAGGTTGGTTTTTTTAGTATCCCTATGCTCACATGGTTTCATCCATTCTGACAATTGATACCACCATTAAAAAAGCAGAACAAATTAAATGTTTCCACATTGAATTCACATGCATTGACTTTTTGTTCATTATAGACATGATTAATGTTTCTCCAAAACAACATTCTCAATTTTCATAAACTGACAAAACAATACAATTAAAAATCTCACTATAAGAATACGAGTGTCACCAACTTTATCATGGACTATTTGATTATTAGAAGGTTATGGATACATGTTTATCACTATTCAATGTGCAACATCTAAATATTATGAGACTATACAAATTGGTAGTTCCACAACATAGCTCTAATGGAGATACAAATCAATTAAAGGAATCTCTTAAGGCATTGTTTCCTTCTCTTCTTGCTTACAGAAATGCCTTGCAAACACCAATCAGATAACTGACATGAAGGTACATAGTTTTGGGAGAATATTATAATCATAGCTACAATAAAATGACTCATATTTTACACACTTGCTTTCCTTTAGAGCATCCAGATGATATTAAAATTTCCTCACAGGCATATTTGTATTCGATTAAACATTAAAATTAACTTTCATGGCTGGGCGGTGGTGGTACACACCTTTAATCCCAGCACTTGGGAGGCAGAGGCAGGCAGATTTCTGAGTTCGAGGCCAGCTGGTCTACAGAGTGAGTCCCAGGACAGCCAGGGCTACACAGAGAAACCCTGTCTTGAAACACCCTCCCCCCAAAAAAATACCTCTCATGATGTCTAGAAGTTTGATGATGTTCTTCAGTATGATGGACTTCCAAATTATAGCCTAAAACCAAGGTACAAGAAAATCAATGATATGGTATTGGAATTAGGCAAAATTCAAGTTACTCTGAATTTTCACAGCAATGAACCTGATTTATTCAACTCAATATTACTTGTTCTCCATTGAAATAAGAGATGATCATCAGTAACCCAGAAACATTTTTCCCTTATTTTGAGAAGCAAAAAAAAAAAAAAAAAAAAAAAAAATTCAGTCTTACCAATAGCAGTGAGGTTCCAGTAGGTCTCCAGCATCACATCTTTGTAGAGATTTTTCTGGGAAGGATTTAGCAAATTCCACTCTTCTGCAGTGAAGTTCACATGCACATCATCGAAACTCACTGCTTCCTAAAATATCACACACATGTATACAACACAAAGCCTGATACTGACATTAATACAAAGTAAGGTTATGCTTCCTAGACAATATAATTAAATAACTCAGGTGATTCCTCCACTTATTTTCTGACACACAAATCACATATAATCACTATGTCAGTTTAGAAGAAACTTGAAATATTGACACTTGAACCCTTGACACAGGGTTCACCTGTGTCACTCCTGAACCCTTAGAATAGGATATAGCCTTGCAACACAAATGACAATTGAGAACGATATGCAGAGGGAAACAGATCAACTGTACTTAGCACACATCTGAAAAGCTGGATGAAAAATTACTAACTACAAAAGTGATGGGCAAGCTGTGTGTATTTGCTCATGTCTTTAATTGCAGAGGTACAGGAAGGTGGATATCATTGAGCTGGATGCCAGCAGGGTCTATGCAATGAGTTTCAGGACAGCAAAAGTTACATGTTAAGAACCTCACTCTGCTACAAAAATAAAGCAGGAAACAAAAATGACAGAATGAACTCACAGTTCTTTAATAAAGTTACTGCAAAGAATTATGCATTCACTGCAGTACTGTATTCATCTTGAAAAACATGCAGTGAACCAGTTTAAACAGCAAAATTAATTATATTTTACTAGAAGGGAATGTATGTTTAAACAGTTAAAAATAGACAAGTGAAAATATTAGTAATGTATGTGTTGATCAGAAATAAAGAATGTAGTTCAGGAGATATAGCTCAGGAGTTGAAAGCTCTTGCTGGTCTTCCACATAATGGTGGTCAATTTCTGACGTACACATGTGGACCAACACCTGTCCATTTCTTCGTGATCATAAATTCTGAGGCCATCTTCTGACAACAGTAAAGAGGAGGCACACATTCATAGTCATGCATACACGCATAACACACATATTTATCCAAAATTTCAGAAGAAACACAAGAGTTAGGCAGAACAACATACACCTGCAATTCAATGACTCTGAAGAATCAGATAATATTAATGATGTGAGCTGAAGCCATCTGGAGAAATAGAATATAATCTATATATTTTGCTGAATTTCAAAATGAAAGATGTAGAATAAGAGCAGCACAAAATCATGTGCCTACTTAACAAAAATATGTCAGGTGGCTTATGTGGTTTCTATATCTACAATTAGAACAGGAAGTGCTTCACAGGGAAATTTGGTCTAGAAAAGCAAAAACAGAATGAATAAAGTTAAAATATAAAACCACCAGGTTTGCAAAATAGCATAGCATTGAACAGCAAATGTGTGCACAGTATCTTATGTGATTGAGGGACAGAGTCCAAATGGGGAATGTATGGGAGCATGAGAAAAAAGCTGAAGGATCAGATTCAACCACAACACTGGAGACAGAACAAAATTTGTCCTGGCTAAGAGAAATTCAGGGGTAAATCTGCAGCAGAGACTGAAGGAATGGCCAATGAAAACTCATTCAGTTGGAGACATACATGGACAATCTCCAATCCATGACATTATTAAGGATACTCTTTGATGCTCCCACACAGGAGCATTGCATAATTGTCTATTGAGAGGCTCCACCCAGCAGCTGACTGAAGCAGTAGTGGATCCACAGTCAAACATTGCATAGACCTTGGTAACTCTGATGGAAGGGTGGGGGAGAAGATTGAGGGCCCTGAAGAGGATAGGAACTCCACAGGAA
The DNA here is from genome assembly GCF_011762505.2 of Arvicanthis niloticus. NCBI lineage: Eukaryota > Metazoa > Chordata > Mammalia > Rodentia > Muridae > Arvicanthis > Arvicanthis niloticus. The sequence goes on from NC_133431.1 coordinate 435,543, forward strand.
AACCAGCAGACACAACTAACCTTGATCCTTGGGGACATTCAGAGACTGAGCCACAAACAATAACACACACAGGCTGGACAAAGGACCCTGGCCCTTAAGTAGCAGATTGCAGGTCAGTCTTCATGATGGTCCTACAACTACTGTAGCAGGAGTTGTCCCAAAGCTGCTGTCTATCATTGCAATTTGTTCCTTTAACTGGGCTGACACTTCTGGCCTCAGTAGTGAGGATGCACATAACCCAATACAGACTTGATACACCATCATGGGTACCCAGGGGCCCACATCCTCTCAAAGGACAAACAGAAGATAGAGAGTCTGTGAAGGCAGGTGACCTAGAGTAGGGACTCCACTAATTCAGAGCCATTTTATTTATAATAACTTGAAAGTGGAAATAATACAGATGATGCTCAACCAAAATATGAATATAGAAAATGTGGTTAATTTACAAAAGGAAAAACTATTTAGCTATTAAATACAATGACATCATGAATTTTGTAGGCAAATGGATACAGCTAAATACTATCATCTCTGTGAGGTAACCTAGATTTAAAAGCATGTGCATGTATGGACTCACAAGTGAATAATAATCATAAACTACAGGAAACCCACACTATACTCCATAGATACAAAGAAACTAAACAAGAAGGAAGGCCAAAATGAGAATGGTTGAATTATTCCCACTCAGAAGGGGGAATAAGCAATCGTAGGAGGCAGATGGAAGAGAGAGAACTGGATGGGAGAGCAGATAAGAAAGAGGAATTGGGTAGAAGCAGCAAAAGGTGTGGTGAGATACAAGAGAGGGCCAGAGGGGGAAAATGAATCAAAATCTGCAGCTGCCTGGGGAAGGGAGGAGGTACATTTAGGATGTGCCAGAGAGCATGAATTGGAGGGTGACAAGGAGTCTATGGGGTTGATCTTAGCAGAGTTGCATAGCAGTGAAATATGGATGCTGAAGAGGCCACATCTGCAGTCAGGCAGGACCCCCAGTGGAGAGTTAAAGTCACCAACCAATCCAAAAACCTTTATATCCAAAATTTGTTCTTATCCATAAGAATGCAATCTACAACATAGTTTCTGTCCAGCAGCAAAATAACCCTTTGATACCATGTTGTTGTTCTAACTTGCTTCTCTGCTGCTGTGATTGAATCCTCTGAGCAAAATCATCTCAGGTAATAAATGGTTGTTCTGCATGGTTCGGTCAGATCAGTCCATTATTTTGGGAGCTAGGTTAGAAACTGAAGGCAAAATGCATGGAAAAACAATGTCTCCTGGCTTGCTCTCTTGCTTGACCACTGTCTCATGCTTATCCTGCTCTCTTATCCAGCCCAGGACCACTTGCTTAGGGATATTGCCACCCTCAGTGGAAGAGCCTTCCTAATCAATCATCAACACTATCTCTCACAGACATAGCAACCAGCCAGTCTGATGAGGACACACCCTCGATTGAGGTTCCTTCAGATGACTGTAGCTCTGAAATGATGAGATTTTAAGAAAACTATGACACAGACACAATAATAAATAAGAAAGTTGTAACATCCCAAAACCAATGAGCTAACCATATCAATTACAGGAGCTCCTGCTACCCCATGAGGGAGTTGGAGTTGTGGCTGAGCAAGGACAAAATAGGGAGGGCACCTGGCTCAGAGCAGGGAAGGATACATTGGGATGAGGACCTCAGAGACTGTGCTGCTCTGGGGTGAGGTGTCTTTAACCCTGGGTTCCCAGGCCAGTGCTACCAAAGATGTGGCTAAAACAGCTGAAAGGTGGACAGAAAAGCAGATTGTCCCACACAACTCAAATGATCACCAACAAAAGACAGGATCTCTGGTCCAAGGAAGATATGCTAAATTTGTTAGAATTGATGAAGAATGACTTTCCATCTTATGACAGCTCCAAGTTCAAAACTACAGAGTCACATATGAACTGGGCAGAGGGTAGTTCATGAGGTGGGAAATGAGATCTTTCTCTTTCCACCCTATAAAACAAGGTAGGCAGAGCCTGACTTTGCCCAGGATGCTGTCTGGAAGAGCTCTCTGTCATGGACTAGTCAATGGGTCTAGGTCCTGTTGTTAAGAAGGATTTAACCCAAGGTGTGGGGCTAGTAACTAAATCGACTAGGGTGGAGTCTGTCTTATTTCATCAATGAGAGAATAACAAAGTGCCACACACAAAGTAAATAGCCACAAGGGGACAGTAAAGGCTACCCAGTAGATTCCACCACTTGGACAGTGGAGAAAATGAAGACAGGCAGGTAGCTGTGAGCACTGTAGCAGGGTTCCAAGTCTTCTCTACCCTTACCAGAAATTAAGACCAGAGAAACACTGTCCACTATACCAGGCTCTAAAACACCTTTGAAGCCCTTTGGGGCTGCGACTGTCCAGCATATCCAGTATAGCAGGGTTCCAGGTTCAATTTAGTCATCTCCCTCCACATATACTAAAGAAAAACCTGAAAATCAAGGCATATACAAAAATCTGGCAGAGAAGTCACTGTCACAGGCAGAATAATGGTTCACCTTAACAACCGGCCTCTCAATCCTTTAGTTGGGAGTCCTGAGGGTCTTGGGTCAATGCAATAAGATGTTATGTCCAAGCCACAGAGAGCACAATGACCAACAAGGAGCCTATTGCAATGCAAACACATGGAGGTCTTTATTATGAGCTCTGTAATAAGGATTTTCATCAGTCAGCCTCACGTGAGATCTAAACTGAGAGACCAAGTCTAGAAGTGCTGGGTATTTATAGTAGTTACAGTGAGATTGGGACATTAACACACAGGTCAGCAACTTAACATTTTAAAAACCACATGTCTGGCATAATCTGTAGGAACCAATCAAATGGGCAAAAAAATCATCTGACAACCATGATGGGTAGACTAACTTTTTCTCTGTAAGGTGTATTAGTTATCAATATGTAGCTTAACCCTGCAGTTGTACCTTGACTGGCTGTGGACAAGGTGGGCTTGTCATAGGATGTTTGCTCAAGTGGACATTGTGTACTCTCAGAAACACAATTAATTGGGATTTACAAACTCATCTTTGTGCCTGAGGCCCTTATTATTGAAAGATGCTCCTGTTCAACCACAAGCTATGCATTTCAGTAGAAAAGGTACTTTGTCCAAAGACCTACCTCACTATCTGTTACTGCAGATCCTAATATCAGTTGTACTTACTCTGAGACAGAATACAAGTGGAAGTTGCCTGTCTCCCTGTGCATCATCTTCTAGATAAGATAGACAATGCCCACCTGCCCTTCCTTTCCTGTCTCATCCCTGTGTCTCAGCCCCACTTGGGCAGACAGTCCCTATTCAACCACATACTTTACCTGCCAGGACACAGGTAAGCTTTCTATAGATCTATCACACTGTCTGTTATCCCAGATGCAATGATCACAGTTTCCCCTAGCACTGTACTAAACACCAGAGGCAGCTTTACCTCTGTCTTGAATCTATCTTTTTGTGGATTGCTAAGATCAGCTCTTCCTGTCCACTGCTTCTCCCTGCTCACAACATTAGCAAGCATTCCCTATTTAGGATACCCACTAAACATGTCAGTAAAAGAGGCTACATCAGGCAACTTTCTCTGTAAATCCAGACATCAAATAGCAACCCAGGAGCAAAACTCCCAACCAAGCAAGACAAATCCAGAAATCAGTACCGAGATAATAATCACTTCAATCCCAGAGGCCTAGACACCAGCATAGGAATATAATACATAACAGCCTGAAAAATAAGTCACCAAAAGCCCCAAGCTATCCTATCACAGCAGGTCCTGAGGAATTAAAACATGCAACATATATGGTGCAAAAGAGGTTGTTTGGGGGCAGGGAGATGAGTGAGAACCTGGGGAAGAGATAGAGGCACAGAAGAGGACCTGCAGACAGACAGACAAACAGGGAGAAGAGAGAGAGTGCTGAGAGTAAACAAAGAGAATAGAGAGAAGGCATGAACTGAGACAGGGAACAGAGACAGTTGTGTAGCTGGTGGTTCGTGTATATAAAGCACACCTGACAACAGCAGCAGGTGATGGAGGCAGGGAATGACTTAAGCAGTTGCTAAGTCCCTGAGAGCAGAGCATTGAAATTGCCTGTGCACTGACAACTACAGAGACAAGGTTCACTCAGGGAACAGGAAAGAAAGAGAGAGACTCAGACATTAAAGATGACTATGACAAAATGGATATATTATCAAAAAATGTGGATTCGAAAAGTTTTCTGGCCCTAAACAACCAGAAATTCTGAAACATATGAGAAGGGGAAACTACAGATGATTGGAATAGAGAAAGGTGATTATCAGCACAAAGGGCTTATAAAAAATATTTTCAACGAAATCATACAGGAAACTTTTCCTAAACCAAAGAAGATGACTGTTAATGTACAAGTAACATCCAAAACACTTAACATATTGGAGAAAAACAAAAGTCCCTTTACCACATAATAATCAAACACTAAACGTAAAAAATAAAACAACATAAAAAACTGTTCCAGAAAAAAATTAACAAAAACTAAACAAAACAAAAACAAGTAATGTATGAAATCAGATCTGTTAGATTTATTCCTGTCTTCTTAATGTATACTATAAAAGACAGTAGGGTTTGGACACATGTGCTGCAGAGTCAGAGAAACCACCCATGTTTCTACAAGAAAGCAACTGGTCCAAATGTCTTGGGCAGATTCAGAATCAGCCATGACAGTGAAGTTACTCAGAGGTCACCTCCTGACCTAACATGTGAGGAGCATCACCAGGGACCTCACAGGTGGTCTCATCTGGCGGATGCTTCCCATGCAGCCCCAGAGAGCACCCAGCACCCCAGGTCCCACTGCTCAGCTACCTGCTCCTACCCATTGTGGGCAGTGATCCTGTGCTCACCATGACTGGATTTCAGAGCTTCCCTGAGGTCTCCACACAGCACCCACAGCAGAGCTCCGAGCAGGACACAGATGACCATACAAGCCTGCACAGGCACAGCGAACTTGCAGATTGTCACCCGGAAGAACATGCCTCCTTGTCTGATTGGCAGGTCTGCCTGGAAGCCTTGATTGTCCAGTGAGTCTTACCACTCCTCAAGGTTAAAGTGAGCTTCCGGTCCAGGGTCAGACCTTTTCCAGATCTCAGGAGGGGTTTTCACCCCATTAGCATTTGTTTTTGTCTTCAAAGAGGAATCTCACCCCACCCAGCCCTGGGGGAGAACCCAGCATTCCAGCTCTGGCTGTTCAGCTGCCTGCTCCTCCCCTCTGAGAGCAATGATTCTGCAGTTACCAGGACCTGACTCCAGACTTTACCTGAGTTTACAATAGCTTGGAATTTTTTTGTTAAGCCTATTGTATGCTATGGTATTAACATTTATAAAATGTTAGAATGATCTAAAGATGTAAATGGTTTCAATAAAGAAAAAAAAGCATACAAAAGCCTTTGGAAAAGAAAGCATACAAAGCCTTTGGAAGTTCTGAAGAAATAAATGAGGTATTTAAGGCACTTAGATCATAAAAGTTTTGGGAAATACCTATGGGATTAAAGTATTTGTCTTCAGATCAACATTTATGACAAACTGTCTGTCATCTAAGATTAATCATATCCTGTATCCAGTCTACATTGAGGAGAGTCAAAACACAGGGATGATTCCCTCAGGGCTTCTATGGGAAGTCACACTCAGCCCAAGCAAGGATATGGAGTAATGTTCACTAAAAGAGAAATAGTACAAAGGAAAGCTTGAAGATACAGAGATTCTTCAGAAGATCAAGTGATAACCTAGACAAGAAATTTCAACAGACCTTAATAGAAGGTCAATAGAAGTTGATTTTGCTAAACATGTAATCTTAAGCAGGCATGTGTAAACTATGATCACTTTCAAACTGCAGTGTGTCTCTTTAGTAATTCAAGGGACAAAAGTCCTCAAAACTTGTTTGATCTTGTGAAATGTTATGTAGAAAATAAATTCTCACTCTTGATTCTCTTTGTCATATATAGACGTATCACAATATCCCACATGAAAGGAAAGCCCTTTGCTTACATCAGCATGCCAGTGTCTACATACAACTGAGGAAAACTGAACAACATTATTAAATACTGAGGCCAAATACAAATCAATGGTAATCAATAATCAACACCAATAAACAATCAATAATTGATGCCGATCAATAACCAATGCTAATCAATAACCAATAGCGATCAATAATCAACACCAATCAATAATCAATAATTGATGCTGATCAATAACCAATGCTAATCAATAATCGATAGTAATCAATAATCAACAGCAAACAATATTTATCAAATATAGAACACCATCTCTCTATCAAAGAGTACTTTTCACTAATAGACTGTGTCCTTCACTACACTAACCATGCATGATCGCTGATTTAAATGTGATGTAGGAGCAGCAGGTACCTGCTCTTCATGCAGGGTTCTGATGAAGCAAACCGCTGGCTCAAGTTATATCCTTTTGTGATGGGCTATGGAATATTGTCCAGCTCATAATAGATGCACATTTCACCTTATAAAACATAACCCATGTTAAAAATGATGCTAGGAGTATTTCCTCAAATTTTCATTCTTCATATATCACACAAGATTGTAATAGAAGAGAATCAGTGGTTGAATCTAAACTTATAAGAGGTTGTTCAAAATTCCTCAATTTTTTTCACCAAACTACTGGCCTTACAAAAATGTCAAAAATATCGGTCTTCTAACATCCAATACAAAGCATGACATTGGTTTTTAGGTGAGACCCTTGACTATTTTCTTTCTAACATAAGCATAATACTGCCCTAATTTGTGGGGCACTGAGCTATGAGAGACAGCTGGGTGCCTGGTTGAATAAGCTTTGAACCCCAGAGAACCCCCTGGGATGGAAGGCGGTCAGCTTTCTTTCTGTGCCCCTGGCTCTCTCAGCTTCAGCCCTTTACAGCCCCTCCCACAGAGAGAGGTTTATGGCCATTGGTCACATGGAAATAATGGCTCAGGTTCTCCCCACATGCAGATGAGGCATCCCCAAGCTCTCAGACCCAGCCAGTAGGGGTTACCTGCTGCAAAAAGCTTAACCCACCCCAAACTGTATATATTGAGCCTAATTCAGAAGTAAAGTGCATGAAAGAATGATCCCCTTGTCTGAGAGCTTCTGTCATGGATCCTCCCCTCTTTGCCAGCCAGCCTACTGCATCTCACGGGCACCTCACCGGCTCAGCGAGAGCTGTTAACAATGGGCTAGACATCCCTTCTCTTCCTCGCTATCTGGCTGGCACCTCCTGGCTTAGCAAAGAGCTGTGGCACTTCAGAAGATGCCAACTCTCCCAAAACGCCTTCAGGATTCTCCCCTCTCCATTGCAGAGACTTGGTGGGAGGCTGTGACAGAGGCAGCAGTGGACCTTCCCTGCTGGCACTCCACCCTGTACCCCCTGCAGGCAGAGGCAACTACAGAGACCTGTCCTCATCCAAGCTGGAGATTCGGGTGGAACCCATCCGGAGCCGCTCCCCACACTAATTATATTCTTAAGTCCTGAATAGAAATTATAATAGTCCTAACAGTCTGGCTTTTGTGTATTGTGGATGTTACCCAACTCACATAACAGAATCCTTCCTTGTGTGCTGCCTTCCATGACTGTCTTATTTGGAGAGTCCTTGTCATCTCTTTTGTTTTATTTTGTCCCCTTAGAAGGACTCTTCTCTGAGGCACCATAACTGCTGCTCTTTCTATATCACCCCTTTGGTCAGTTTAACAATGTAGAAGGATCCATTGTACAAACACCAAAAAGGACAGATATCCTCTCAAAGGTGACTGCAGTGCCAGCCCCCACATATTCATCTTGTCACAGCATCACCAGTGATAGTGAAGAGCCCCATACTCGGGAGACCCTTCCTCAAGCCTCCGGAATCGCGACCACCCAAAGATCACAAGAAACCATACCTGGATGCAATCAGCAGAGGTTTATTAGGGGAGGAGCCGGCGGTCAAAAACGACAAGCTCTTTAGCTCCAAGAGCAGGGTTTTTGGCCACGTGTGGTGGGTTAAAGGGTCTTTTATAGCATGGGGTGGGGGGAGGAAGGCATTTTCGCGCGCTTACACATGATTGGTTGTTTTGAACATAGCACTGGGAAGGCCAAGGGAGGGGTAACCAAGAACAGTGGAACATTTCAGAGAATCTAGCCCAAATGATCTAGAGTCATGTGAGATCACTCTGCACACTCATTCTTCTCAAAAATGTGGTTTTCACCATGCTATTGTGTCCTATTCTGCCATTTCCTCCGGCTATAGGGCTATGGCCCCACCTAGGTGATAGCATCTTTATCTGTAGTCAGGAATGCCTTCCTGCCTTGGGTGAGGCTTGGGGAATGTAATCCAGCAAGTGTCCTTCACCTGGAATGTGAAGGTCTGAAATCTTATTTTCAGTTCCGAGTTCTAAAACTCGGAAAAATCTACACATATTTCATAAAATGGCCTTTATAATTTTTCACTCTACATCCCCACTTCTTCCAATTTGGTTATGTTTTTAATCATAAAAACTCAATTATTAATAAGTCTATTCTCACCCCACTTCTTCCGATTAGGATCTTTAGAAAAGTTTAAACTCCAGTGTCATAATAATTACCATTTTCTTGACCCAAAGTCTTATATTGGTGGCACAACACAAAAAGCTGAACAGCATTTATCCTTTCTCTAACAAAAGTTATTAATCTATTTTAAATGTAGGGGCCTATGGTTAAGAGCAAAAGTAAAATCACAAGGGGTCCAGCAAGGGAGGATTGAACCAACTCTCGAATCAAAGTTGCTGTGCATCTCTATTTTGTCTCTGGTCTAACTTTTTTCTGAATTTACTCTCTGGTCACTCTTGAATGGTCTACATAATAGTAACATTTTTTCTTAGAGCAGCACACAGACTTTCTCCTTTAAGAAACAGCAAGTCTAGTAACAACTTAACTTTGTTACTGACTGTTCTAGGGCTCTCAAATCCACATCAGTGGCAGCTCTCAGCTGATGAAAGTAATGAGGTGTCTGTATCAATGTAGTTACACCTGTCTCTATACCTATGGCCACTCCTAGTCACAATGTAACAGCTAGAGTCAAGGAAAATAGGCTGTCTGCAGAATCATCTAGGGTGTATCTCAAACTCAGTTCAAGAGTACCTGCAGGATCTAGCTGGACAAGTACACAATAATCTTTGTTTTCATCAAAGATAGCAGTGGAAACACATGGTGTTAACCCGGAGCTGTAAGTCTACCATTTATCAATTTTAGGCACTAGGTATCTGTTAGCAGGGGTTCTTGGGCTCTATTCTATTGACTAGGGGTTTCAAAACATTTCCTTTTCTTTGTAGCACACTTTCAAAGTTGTCTTCTGACTTTTCCACATTTTGTGGCACATAGCTGTCTACATATACATAAAATCACATATATAATAAAGAGAAATTGCAAAAGGAACAAATCTATATAACTCTAGATTCACATTTCAACTTCAATCTTGTAATCACAAGCTGTCATTTAACCTTGGGTGTACACACACTAAGTCCCACCCTCCAAGGCAGCATTTTCCCTGTGCCTCTGGGGTGGTCTCAGGAGTCAAGGCCTGCTGCTTCTTTAGCCTTGTAGAATAGCAGAAGACCTGGAGCCAAAGAGTAGGGGGTTGTTCAGGCATCTGGATCTTCTCCAGTTGACATCAGTCACAGGTGGTGATGGTGAACTTCAAGGAGGTCGGATGGTCCACAGCACCAGGAACAGTCTTTTAGTAGCCTGAAAAATCATTTCTCACACAAAATGGGCATTCTGGGTATGGAGCAAGAACAAGGGACACTCTAGCCAGCGCCAGTTCCCAAGGGTAGTTTAATTTTAGGGTCCTGTATATTCTCTCTACCTGTCCTGAGCTTCGGAGACAATATAAACAGTGGATCTTCAATTCCTGACTTACCTTAAAACTGCTCTTTGATCTAATTACCTAGGACACTTGAAACCTCGGGAAGGTCCCTATTCTAGGCTGTTTTCTCCTAGGTATTTCTTATCTACTCTAAGTCTTATTATTTCTCTGGCTTAGAACCTAAGGTCCCTTATACGCTTTAAGTCTCTTGGCTACTTGGTTGTACTCATATCTTAAGAGTCCATCTGTGTATTTAGCCTGGTAAATCCTTTGCTTTCTGGGGAGTATAGTTCTCCCTTCTTGTGTGCGCCATTTTCTCTTTTTCTCTAGATAGTATCTGGCAGGATGGCTAGCAATCTGAGTTCTTTCTCTTAGTCTGTGCTTTAAGTGAGGCCATCTCTTAGGCCCACAACTGGAACAGGCTGCTGTATCAAGACACTTGATCTGTCCGGTTATTGCCTCAGGCCACTGAGTCTCCTCCCTTTTGGTGTCCTGGGCAACGAGTACTCACAGTTGCTGGCTTCATCAGGGTTTCCTCTCTTGGTATGTCGTTCTGCGGACATGGGCTGTGGCAAAAGCATACCTGTTGTCCATGCAGATGTTGGTCTTCTTGTCAGCCCCAAGTTCCAAGGTTGTTCTCTGCACCGATGATCTCAGGGGTAGGGAGTCAGTCCAGATGACATTTGTGTCCACCACAGTAGTGCTGGCTTGCCTCTGACCAGCATGGAGAAAACTGCTCCCGTCTGTACCTCGGCTCCCGGCTGGAGTCAGTAGGAGGAGCCTTTCCTCTACCTGTGAGTTCTTGTCAGTTAGTTGCAGCCTGTCTGGGCCCCAATCCTGGGGAGTAAGTCTCAACCCGACAGAGGGTAGGAACAGTCTAGGATGACCATAAATGAATGGGATACCCAGCCCATCTCTTAGTCCACCATTTTCGGGTAGTCCATGAATACCTTTTGACCCATTGGCCTGGAGGAAGCCCCTGTGTCTATCAAAAGTTGGGTGGCTCCAAGCTGCCCCGTCTATCTCAATAGCCGTCTTCACACAGAGCTATTATCTTCGCCACTTGGGGTGTTTTTCGAGGCCTGGGACTTTCTGGCCCTGGCTTCTATTTGTTAGGACCCTCTTGGACCCTGAAGCTGGCTCCTTTACTTGCAATGCACACACTGGTCTTTTTCAAAGAGTTTTATCTCTCTTTGATTGGAATCCCTTTTTTCTGCTTTCTGTAAATTCTTTCCTGTCACCTTTCTCTTTCTTCACCTCTCTCTAGTCTCCTCTATTCCTCTCTATTCCTGTGGACTCACAGCAACTTATCTCTATTCTTCTTCTCTACTCTTTTCTTCTAGACTTACACTAAACCTTCTCTATTCCTCTTCTCTATTCCTTTCTGTAAAATCTTCTCTCACTTGCTATTACCATCAATAATTTTAATATGTAGTATACTTCCTAAATCTTTCAATGACTTATCTTGTAGTCTCTGTAGCCTCTGGAGCCTTGTCTACACTGACAGAATGTCTCTATGAGCTAGTCTAGAAAGGCTGTGGGTAACTTATCTGATCTCTGCTTAACCTCATGTGTCCTGATCAAACTTAGTGGGGTCTCATATAACCCTCTCTCTCAAGACCTATCAGCGGAATCTGGCGTGGGCCTCTGGGTGTCCCTTACCTTCTGTCACATGGAGGTCTCAGTCAAATCTGCTCCAAATTGACCTGCTGCTGACCACGGCCTGATCAATTGACGGGGTCCCCAATCTGAAGACCAGAACCTGCAAAGGTCTTGTGAAAGCAAAGCTTTTACCTTATTTATTGCTTTGAACTCTGTGTAGACTGATGCATTTGTGAGGCTGCATGACTGCTGTTCACATCACACTAGAAACCACAACCTAATTCAGTCTGTAAACCTTGTCCACAGGTGTAATGTGAGCTCACCTCTGAAGCTCTAAGAAAGAAATCAAATCAGAACAAATAGCTTTATCTATAGCATTTCACAGTAAGGACTATTACGATGTTGAAGGTTCATACAGTTATTAACAATTTTTAAAAGGCAACTTGAGTTACATTTGACACTTATTTGAATTTAACTTTTAACAAAATAGAAACTTTGGTCATAGTTCTATAAAAACCTTTTAAAGAGTTATTTCTGATTATAACAAGAACAATAAAGTAAACATTTTTATGTCTAACGTAAGAGCACAAGTCTTCACCACTTCTTTAATTTTATCTTGTCAGAACTCTCATCTTTGAACCAAATCTTAATGAAAATCTCATATAAATAATGAAATTGTCTCAAACAGTAATGGCTAGAAAATTTATCAAAACTGAAGGATATATATATATATATATTTCTGACTCATATATATATATTTCTGACTCAGGGCAGCCTATAACTTTTAAGCTGTAATTTTAGAAAAAAGCACTCCTTTACGTATTAAACTGGAAAAATCATTATCAACTTCCTTATTACAGAAGCTAAAAAACTGCTGCCCCCCCCCCTTTTTTTTTTCTGCTTTATGCTGGTGCCTTTCTCCTAGCCACAGAGCAGGGCAAATTATCAGTTTTTCTTGTGTAAATCAAGACTGCCTCACAAGTAAGTTTTAAACTAAATTAAGTAACTCTCAGGTGAACAATCTTGCTGCGGCTGTTTTCTTTTTTATCACCTGGGTTCTCATCTATCTTCATAGGCGGCAGGTGGAAAACCGCCATTTGTTGCACTAGTGACCTCAAGGTACCCAGTACAGCCAGGAATACCAAACTAGGTAGCCGTTACACGCTGTTGCTGTGCGGGGTAACCACGAGTTGTCGCCCGCCAAGTGCGGGGCTGGGTGAGCGGGCTGGGTGAGGGCACCCTCCATGTGCTGTTACCTGAAGCATACCCTACATGAGGTAGGCGGGCTGTAGGAACAGGAACCGCGAGCACGAACCGAGGTAGCTGCCCCTTATTAAAGGACCTGCCCGCCTTTCTGCAGTTGTATTCTTGTACCGGCGGCTTCATTTCTCTCTCTGCCGGCAATCATGTTACCTATTTTTAACTCAAGATGTTTAAGACAGTAGATTAACAGCTAACACACAGATGATTTGCCAAGAAAAGACACACACATATAAAAAAAACAACACAAATAGCTCACCCCTCTCACGGGTGGTACATAAAACACAGATAGCTCACCCCTGCCACGGGTGGCACAAATAACACTTAACCACATTTGGTTACGACCCCAGGTGGAGAAGGATTCCGCGTCTTCTCCCCAAGTAGGAGCGCTCAGGCTCTTGAAACCTGACGGTCAGATTCCCTGACCCTCTGGAAGGCCTCTCGCCTTCCAAGTAAGACTCCAATAACCAGACAACGCGGTCAGTCTTCACAGATTCAGATTTAACAGATTCAGACAGCTTGGTCAGCCTATGCTGGACCAAGTCTACCAGATTTCTAACACGCCAGCAATGAACAAACCAAAAATAGACACACTGCCATGAGAGCATAACAACCATGGTGGCCATTTCTGACCATTTCTCTCTAGTTTCATTGTTAACACACAAAAAGACTAACAAAAAACCCGTCCCAATCGCCAGTGCCAGTCAAGAGGGATTCCACGTCCTCTCCGGCACCTAGATGCAAACCTGTGCCAGCCAAGAGGGATTCCACGTCCTCTCCGGCACCTAGATGAACCCCCAAACGTCTCTGGGGGTGCAGCAGCTAGTGACTCTCCAGCACGTCTGCTAATCACTCATTTGTCCCCTCTCGAAACGAATGGTTTACTGCCCCTCACGAGACAGAAACAGCTGCCAGTCCAAACCGAAGTGCACTTTTCAGAAACCAAATAATCCAGATAGACGGGCACAAACAACTTAGAAACCAAATAACTTAAACAAACCTAGACAAAACAGCACACGATTTAGGCAACCCTAGCACACGAGAAATCAGACGATTTAGGCAAACCCGCACATGAAAAACCAGAAATCAGTACATGAAAAACCAGGCAATTTATACAAAAGGTCACACAACAATCAGACAGAAAAACCGCGGTGTCCCTTTACCTCCCAGCGTGGTTCTTGGATTAAGGTGGTCGCATATCCAGGACGAGCCCCCAAATGAAGAGCCCCATACTCGGGAGACCCTTCCTCAAGCCTCCGGAATCGCGACCACCCAAAGATCACAAGAAACCATACCTGGATGCAATCAGCAGAGGTTTATTAGGGGAGGAGCCGGCGGTCAAAAACGACAAGCTCTTTAGCTCCAAGAGCAGGGTTTTTGGCCACGTGTGGTGGGTTAAAGGGTCTTTTATAGCATGGGGTGGGGGGAGGAAGGCATTTTCGCGCGCTTACACATGATTGGTTGTTTTGAACATAGCACTGGGAAGGCCAAGGGAGGGGTAACCAAGAACAGTGGAACATTTCAGAGAATCTAGCCCAAATGATCTAGAGTCATGTGAGATCACTCTGCACACTCATTCTTCTCAAAAATGTGGTTTTCACCATGCTATTGTGTCCTATTCTGCCATTTCCTCCGGCTATAGGGCTATGGCCCCACCTAGGTGATAGCATCTTTATCTGTAGTCAGGAATGCCTTCCTGCCTTGGGTGAGGCTTGGGGAATGTAATCCAGCAAGTGTCCTTCACCTGGAATGTGAAGGTCTGAAATCTTATTTTCAGTTCCGAGTTCTAAAACTCGGAAAAATCTACACATATTTCATAAAATGGCCTTTATAATTTTTCACTCTACAATAGATTCATGGAAAGACAGGAGAATTTGTGAGAAACCTGAAGAATGGGAAAGGCTAAACAAAGGAATGTAAAACACACTGACATTTTTCCTACTGGGCCACTAAGGGTGGCAGCTTTGGTGTGGGTCTTCTTTATTCTTGGGTGGTTGTTAGCCACCAACCAGTGAGGACAAAGGGAACAGCCATGGCAATCTGGCTTGAGATGGCTGTATAATAAAATTAACTCCGGAGACCAGCACAGTGAGTCAATTCTACTTTATTGTTCCAGAAATAAGGTATATGAGGGCCTTTATGGGTATAGGTGGAAAGGATTAATTGGTCATAATAGTATATCTAAGTATCATGTGGGCAGGCAAGCCAGAAAGGGATTTGTGTGCTGAGTTTAAGTAGCTCACACAGGGACAATCTTTTGATAAGTACATCCACCCATGTTCAGGGACAATTTCTTTATACATTGAGGCAGAGAAATGGAAGCCCTAAAAATTAAATAAATAAATAAATAAATAAATAAATAAAAGAAATGGAAACCCTAATAAAAATAAATACATAAATAAATAATAAAAGAAAGGAATGGAAGTCCTAAATAAAAAAATAATAAATAAATAATAAACAAAAGAAAGAAATTGAAGCCCTTCTGATAAAGGGAGTGCTCCATTTTGAGCTGAGTTTCACTCAGATTTGGGGGACTGTGACCTTCACACAGGTTTCCAACAGCCTTGATTCCTGAAACCATGGATCTTGGCTGTGAGAGGAACTGTACCAAATATTGGAAGCTGATTCAAAATACATACAGCCTAGGACCCTGCCCAGCTCTCCAGGTGGATGTCCCATAACCGGCTGTGTAAAAGTGTTTTCTATAGGTCATTCTATTTTACTATCAGTTCACCACCTTTATGGTAACAAGGACTATGGTATTAATATTAATTAATACCATTAGAATCCATGACAATTGGCCCACTGTCTCACTTCTCTGCTGTGAAATGAGTTCCTTGGTCAGAAGCAATACTGTGTGGAATGCCATTGTGGTGAATGAGGCACTCAGTGTTTCCGTGGATCATGGATTTGGCAGAAGCAATATGTGCAGAAAGTCAAAATCATAAGCAGAATATGTATCTATTTCAGGAAGTAGAAAGCTTTGTCCTTTGCCCAAGAGAAATGATCCGATGTAGTCAACCTGCCACCAAGTCACTGGCTGGTCAACCCAGGATATAGTTCCATATCTAGGGCTCAGTGTTGGTCTCTACTGCTGGTAGATCTGGAACTCACCAGCAGATGTGGCCATGTCAGGCTTGGTGAGAGGACGACGCTACTGTTGTATCCATGAATAAATCCCACTGCGTCCACCATGGCCACTATGTTCATGGTCCCATTGGAAAATGACAGATATAGCTGAGGACACAGCTGACTTCCCACAGAATAGATCACCCTAACTTCTTGGTTACTGAGTGTATACGAAGCTGAACTTACTTTTTGATCAGCATTTACATGGGACACTATCGATTACTGATTATCATGACTATTGATCACTTTTGGCTATTGACTACCATTGGTTATTGGCCATTGATTAGTATTAATTATTGATTAACATGATGATTAATAATTATTACATCACTGTCATTCACCTGCCTCTGCCTCCTGAATGCTGTGATTAAAAGTGCACGCCATCAGTTACTGATCATTACTGGTTATCAATTAGCATTATTAATTATGGATTACCATTTATTGATTATTGATCAGCATTGATTATTGATCGTTATTCCATCAACAACTTCCCCCTGCCTCTGCCTTCGTATTGATAATTATTGATTACTGTTTATTGATTATTGATTATAGATCAGCATTGATTATTGATCGTTATCCTATCACCGTCATCCCACTGCCTCTGCCTCCCAAGTACTGGGATTAAAGGCGTGTGCCACCACTGCCTGGCTTCTTTGACCATTGTGAGAGATCTATCCACATACTTCTTCCTATTATGTCTTTCTCAACAATATTCTAATTGTTCTCTTTCCAAGTCTCTGAGAGTTAAGCCATCCCACTGTTTATAGCTGATGATTCAGTGAATGATCACACATTTCCAAACAAATGCACGAGCATGACTACTGTATGAAGCTCTGAACTGTGGTGATTTCCCTTTACTGGTGTCTTTCAGGATTGTCCAAGAAACATGTTTTCATGCTGCAGTTGTTCACTTTTGGATGGGGCCTGCATAACAGGCAGAACCTTCAGTAAAGCAGGAACTAGTTATTTCTTCCTCAGTCATTTGATGATAGGACCTACACCAGAAAGGTCTAGGTGCATGTATAATACCAGGAGCATTGTACAGGAATAGAAACTATAGGCTTCTAGGCAACTCAGGTTCCTAGCATTAGTGTCCAAATTGCCCTCTCCCCAGCAAAACCCAAGCCTAGCTTCACTCTCTAGGCTAATCCCAAATAAAACTAGAGTTTTCAAGTTACACCCTAAGCAATACCAGGGTCTCCAGGTTATTCCCCCAACAAACCTGCACCTCAGGTTACAAGACCGTGCCTAACAACCACTAATACAGAGGGGAGGTGAACTTAAGTTTATGATGTGACTCCCAGCACCAGCCAATTATGTTAAAGACCACAGCAGCTTTCCAATTAGATGCTTACACACATCCTCCCAGTTGCAAGAGACATTTAAAATGGTGACATTCAATCAGGCTTTTCTTAATTCCCTGCCATGTTCTTGAATAGCCTAGGCCTGTGGCCAGAATTGGCTGTGGCTGTACCCTCCACTGCACAGCTCAAGCAGTCTGCTCAGGTGGTCAGAGACACCAGCCCTGCTACCCATGAGATGCCAGCATGGGAGATGGCTCTGCCAATGCTTAGGTTATCCAAAGGCTCTCTATGTTTGGTAATGCTCAATAACAAGATGCCTATACAATCAGAGATGTAACCCAATACCCAATCTAGATATACCAACTACCTTTGGCTGTTAGAGACACTCGTACTTCTGCTTCTATGTTCCCCACTCTCATGTCACCCTCCCCTAGCTCCTCCTCTTCCTCTCCTTACTCCTCCCACCTTAGCTACTCCTACAATTCCCCACTTGCTGCTTACAATAAATCCTTTCCACATAGACATATGGGGTTCCACCATCACCAAAAACAGTCTTGGCTGATGCTGGTGCATTGGGGATGGGGGCAAGCTAGGTCAAATAGAATAAAGACCCTCCTGTGATTTGCAGCAGATCGGCTCCTGTGTGTGTCTTTTTGGGGATCACTAACATTTCAGTGGCATGATGTTCAATTTCTACTAAGATGGAGTAGCAAGTGAAGATATTTTTTTCCCAAGGAAAAATAGTTGGATAGAGTTGATGGTAGAGCCTTGCTCCATTATTCAAAATCTATGATTCACAATAAACACCTGCCAAAGGCTCCAAACAACATTCCTATCTAACCATGAAACTGGTCGCACAGCCTGCACAGCAGCCTGGTCCTGTTACAGAGCCTTCTCCTGGTTTTGGCCCCCAACAGAAAGCTAGCAGCTTTCTGAGCTACTTGATACACTGTCTGGTGTAACACACACACAAGTGAGAAGTGTGCTGTCTCCAGAATCCTAATCAGCAGGTAGATGTTCTGCTTCTTTCTATGCAGTGGGATTGGCCAGGTGCACTGCCTTATCTTTCACCTTAGAATTATTATCTCTGAAAAACCTATGGCACTAGATTCCTCAGCATTTCACTAAATTAGAAGACTACTGCCTGGAAGTGGTGGCACACACCTTTAATCCCAGCACTTGGGAGGCAGAGGCAGGTAAATTTCTGAGTTTGAGCCAAGCCTGGTCTACAGAGTGAGTTCCAGAACAGCCAGGGCTACACAGAGAATCCCTGTCTCGAAAAACCAAAAAAGAAATAAAAAAGACTACTAAGTTTTGGTTGGATTTATTTTCTGTCCTCTGGCGCCGTTATGGGTTTGCAATTAGTATAATTTGGTTAACACCTCATGTGCCCTAGGTCAGTTCTATATAATGTGCACTTTAGAGCACTAATATCATATTTTATGGAAGACACAGATGATCAAGATTCTTTCTAACTAAGTTAATGACACAGAAAATGATGAAATACAGATTCAAATAGAAAACCCAAAAGCTAAAGTAAACTTTATTTTCCCCACACAGAGAGTTATTTTAATATATTATTATTGATTCTACTTGTTTTCCCAATGCTGTTATACACAGCATTGTATTAATATTGTATTCACATAGTAATGTGAAAATATTAATTAGAAAGGTATATGTACATATGAATGGATGCATATAACAAATTTTTCCATCTTCTTTGGATGAACATAGTTGAGGTGGAAGTGAGACTGGGTTTAATTTAGCTTAGGCTAGCCTCAAATTCATTACATAGCTAAGCTGCGTCTTGGCCTTATGATCATCAAGCCTTGTCTGTTAGGTTCTGAGAATTTAGGCAAGAGTACCCCAGGGAGCAGCCCCTTGAGTTTCAGCTTAAACATCTAATAATGGGTTACTGGAACAATCCCTTCCTTTTATCTTCTTTAAAGAAAAGGTGTCTGAAAGCACAGCATGACATTTTCCAGAAAGAACGAGAGCCAGGAGTACAGAGGATACTGTATCATCTCACTTTCCATTCCATTTCAATCACAGGACACAAACCATAATAACAGCCATTTTGTTGTGGTTAAATATTATTTGGGAGTTTCTTACCCCACTTATAGAGTTACCAAATAAAAGACACAAAAGACTTTGTATTTACCATAAGCAGTAAAGCAACAGAGCTGGGCAGATATCAACCCTCCATTCCTATTTTGTCTATTTCCCTGTTAATATCTGTGAGATATCATGGGCCATGTTCTCCCTAGGCTGCTCATACTCCCAGGCCAGACCTACTGGCCATGCACTCACACTCCACCTACCCCATGGTGCCTTCTTCCTTCTTCCTTCTCTCTCTTTCATGGTCTCTTCCCCAGACACCTAACATGGGACCTGAAGCACCATCTACCTTTCTTCTCCCCAGCTTCAGGCTTTAGGCATTTTTATTAACCAATCATGGAAGACAGGAAAGAAATGTAGAAATGATTTAATTACAATCCCAAAAATTATTGTACAAAGTTGAACCAGGCTTTATGGCCATGTGTCCAGAGTCTACGATCCTGTATTAGAGCACATCAAATATTATTTTTACTTTTTGTCTCAGGCTGAACATTTTAAACCTAGAAAATAATAGTCTTTAAACAGGGACACTTCATGATTCCCAGATTTTCTATCTTGGTTGACGTAGTGTAACTAGTGTAAACTGATTTAACATAAATTCAGTGTTTTTATTAAGATGCTTTTTTGTTGTTGTTGTTGTTTTTTTTTTTTTTTTGTTTTTTGTTTTTTGTTTTTTTTTTTTTTTGCGACAGGGTTTCTCGTTGTAGCCTTGGCTGTCCTGGAACTCACTCTGTAAACCAGGCTGGCCTTGAACTCAGAAATCTGACTGCCTCTGCCTCCTAAGTGCTGGCATTAAACGTGTGTGCCAACACTGCCCAGCCTTTATCCAGACTCTTGATTGCCTAGTGTGCAGACACAAGAAATTACCAATCAGGATATTTGCTGATCATCTAAAATTAATTACCTCACAACTCCTTGCTAATATCAATCACTGTCAATTCAGGGAAGCTTTTACCCTCTTTTTCCATCCATTTTTTGTGCTGTGAGTAACCGGGCTTCAAAGTTGGTCATAGAACTTGATTCTTGCACAGGCCTCTCTTTATTTTAAGACCCAAAGAAACCAGAGAGGTTAGAGGAAACTCACTCAGTGTTTTATTTTTGTTTTGCACTGACCAGTCAAGGACCAGTCAGGCAGAGTTGCAAGACACTCTTTCCAGCACTGAGCAGCAGAGAAAGGATTGGGTGCTCAAAACAATTCTCAATCACATACAAAGAGGCAAGCCTCAACTACAGGCAACATTCCTATGAACAAAAATAAATAATCAGCAGAAGTTGAAATAAATGGAAAGAAATTCTTAATGACTTGAAATTGAAGGGGAATGAAAACAAGAAAATATAGCAGTGTTGTGTTTGAAATCAATAATTAACTTTTAAAACGAATAAACATATAATGAATTAGTCTTTCTTCTGTTTCTATTTTGTGGAAAAAACAAGATGTATTGGTCTTAGCTCTTATTTGAAGGACTGGTAGAATTCTGCACTAAAGCTACCTATCCCTTGCCTTCTCTTGGAAAGGAGGTTTATAATGCCTGTTTTGATTTCCTAAGGGGTTATACTACAGTTTGGATAATTTACTTGATCTTGATTTAATTTTGGTTCATGTTATCTGTCTAAATATTTATCCATTTCTCTAGCTACATATTTTATCTAGATTCTACAGTTTGTAGAAAGAACTAATGATTTTCAAAAGTTTTCTCAGTTTCTCTTGTAATGTCTCCCTTTTCATTTCTGATTTTGTTAATTTGGATACTGTCTGTGTGCCCTCTGATTAGTCTGGCTAAGGATTTTTCTATGTTGTTGATTTTGTCAAAGAACCAGCTCTTGGTTTTATTAAGTCTCTGCACTGTTCTCTTTGTTTCTAATTGGTTGATTTCTGGTGAGTTTGATTATTTCCTACTGTCTATGTCTCTTAGGTGTGTTTGCTTCTTTTTGTTCTAAAGCTTTCTGGTACGCTGTTAAGTTGCTTGTGTAGGATCTCTCTGGTATGTTTATGAGGGCACTTAGTGCTATGCTTAGTACCACTGCTTTCATTGTGACTCATAAGTTTGGGCATGCTGTGTCTTCATTCTCATTAAATTCTAGAAAATCTTTTATTTCTTTATTTCTTCCCTGAGCAAGTTATCACTGTGTAGAAAGTTGTTCAGTATGTGGCTTTCTGATGTTTTTGTTATTATTGAAGTCCAGAATAGTTTGTAGTGATTTAATAGGATACATGAAAATATTTCAGTCTTCTTGTATCTGTTGAGCCTTGATTTGTGACAGATTACATGATCCACTTTTGAGAAGATACTATGAGGTGCTGGGGAAAAGAATATATATATATATATATATATATATATATATATATATATATATATATATTTTTGGCTAAATGTTTATCTATCTTGTTGAATCTATCTATCTATCTATCTATCTATCTATCTATCTATCTATCTATCTATAAATATATATGTATTATTGTAGGGTGAAATGTTCCATATGGAAGAATCAGAAGAAGGACTTAAGGAGGTAAAGAGGATGGCAACCCCATAGGAAAAACAACGGTGTCAACTAACGTGGACACTACAGGGCTTCCAGAATCTAAGTCAAAAACCAAGAAGCATATAGGGGATGGTTCATGGCCCCAGGCATGTGTGCAGCAAAGGACTCCCTTGTCTGCTCAAAATGGGAGAGGATGCACTTAACCCAGTAGAAACTTGGTGCCACAGGGAAAAGGGAAGCTGGTGGAGGTGAGGTCCTGGTGGGTGTGTGGGCGGGTGGGAGAGAAACCTCTCAGAGGCAGCAGGGAGAAAATGGGAGGAAGACCTCAGGGAAGAGGGACCAGGAAAGGAGACAATTTGAAATGTAAAAAAATTAAAATTTAAATGCAAAAGAAAAAAAATAAACATAATTAAAAAATATACGTCTACATTGAATTTGAAAAAGAGCAGATGGTTTTTGGGCAGAAAATGTGGTATTAATACAGTACACTTTGACCTGGCTGCTATGTGCAATGTTAGCTTCTGTGATCTGTAACATGACAGACACAGCTACAGCCAATGAACTGTGTCTCAATCATCCCCCCTGACTTAACATTGAAAGTGCATTGGACATATTTCCAAAGTGGGAAATTCAATATTCCTTGGATTATGCTAATGTTCCCAAATTATATACATATTAATCTAGTTTGTCTTCATTAACCTGACATAAATAAATACATGTTGTCAAATTAGAAAATTATTACTCTGTCACCATCTGGTCTTTTTTTGGTAATGGTGACTCCAGGGTTAGTGATTGGAAGCGATGTTATTAAATCCATCATCTCAACAAAGTAACTTATTTAAAAATTGCTTCATTTGCCTTCCTGTGAAATTTAAGGAGAAAAAGCAACCATGGCGTTAATCAAACATTGGGTTAAACATAAGCTGAATACTTCACGGAATCTGTCATGGAGCCTATGGTGGGTTCTACCATAAATTTCACTGTGTGAACACAAACTACTGTATATCAAGTACATTGACATAAAATGGACCTTTTCACTCCCAGAAGTTATA
The DNA here is from genome assembly GCF_011762505.2 of Arvicanthis niloticus. Lineage (NCBI taxonomy): Eukaryota > Metazoa > Chordata > Mammalia > Rodentia > Muridae > Arvicanthis > Arvicanthis niloticus. Next base: position 458,329 of record NC_133431.1, read on the forward strand.
GCCACATTCCATTCCCTGATGTTGGTACTTGATTATGTAATAAGGAGTAACATTTATCACCCTCTGATGAATGAGTGTGCGCCCATTTACATTGCCAAAGAAGGTCTTAAATATTCTAACATAGCTGAAGTACTAGAAAAAGGCTTTGAAACCAACTGCATGAAGATGATAGAGGCCCTTCAAGTGGAAATGACAAAATCGCTTAAAGAAATTCAGGAAAACACAAAAAATTGAAGGAAATCAATAAATAACTCAAAGACAGCCAGGAAAACACAACCAAAAATTGGAGAAAACCAACAAACCTTATAAATAAAGCCAAGAATAACAAACCAAGAGTAAAAGGAAACAAAACTGTTTAATACTTAAAAGTGGAAATAGAAAAAATAACAAAAGCACAAACTGAGGGCATGATAGAAACAAAACTTTAGGACTGCAAAAAGAAACTGCTGAGGCAAAATTCATAAACAGAATACAGAGATGGAAGACAAATCTCAAGCATTGAAGATACAATAGAAGTGATGGAAATATCACACAAAAATGTTAAATCTAAGCCTTCCTGACATAAAATATCTAGAAAATCTAGAACATTATGAAAGGATAAAACATAAATATACTAGGGCTAGAGGAAGAATATTAGATCAAATTCTCAGAAAATATTGATGACAAAATGTTAGAAGAAAAATTTCCTAACATAAGGAGGGAGGTGTCTATCACAATAAAAAATCATCAAGACACCAAAGAGAATGGGCCCTAAAATGAAGTCTCCTGTATAATAATCAGAACATCCAGTACAAGAAAAGAATACTAAAAGCTGCAAAGATCAAAAGCCAAGAAACATATCAATGAGGATCCATTAAAACTGCAGATGACTGGAGTCTGTAAACATCAGATGGCCTTGGACATATATGCTGCACAAACTATACATGCCCAGATTATTATATGTAGTAAAAGCTGGCCGGGCAGTGGTGGCGCATGCTTTGATTCCAACACTTGGGAGGAAGAGGCAGGCAAGAATTTCTGAGTTAGAGGCCAGCCTGGTCTACAGAGTGAGTTCCAGGACAACCAGAGCTACACAGAAAAACCCTGTCTCCAAAAACCGGAAAAAAAACTTAATCATTATTAATGGAAAAAATCAGATAGTCCATGCTAAAGTCAAATTTAAACAATATGTATATACACATACAAACTTACACAAAGTTATATACAAAGAATCCAACTCAAGAAAGTTAACAATACACATGAAAACACAGGTAGTAAATAACCTTGTATTATCTGTAGAAGAAAAGAAAGCACACAAATACCCCAACACCAGCACCAGCAGCAACAACAATAAAATACAGGGAGTTAACAATCACTGTTCATTGACTCTCTCAGTATCAATGACCTCAGTTCACCAATAAATAGATGAAGGCTAACAGAATAGATACTAATAAAATCTATCCTTCAATTGCAGACAAGAAATATAGCTCAACATTGAGAATAACATTAACTCAAGGTAAAGAAATGTAAAAAGATATTCCAAGCAAATGGATTAAAGGAGCAAACTGGTGTAGTCATTTTGAAATGTAGCAAAATAGATATTAAACAAAATTAATAAAAAGGACTGGAGAAAAACACTACAAATTTCTTAAAGGAAAAAAAGTCACCAAAATGACATTTCAACTTTTAACATCTATGCCTTAAACACATGGTCAGCAACCTTCATAAAGCAAAGTGTTTTAAAGCTAATATCACATAACACGCATTCACTTATATTCTATGATTTCAATACCTCATTCTCACCAGTAGACAAATTCTCCAGACCAATAAAAAATTGAGAAATGTTCCAGCTAACTGACAACATGAACATGAGTCCAGCTGATACTTAGAGAACATTCTACTAAAATACAGGAGAATATGCCGTCTGGTCAGCACCTCATGAAACTTACTTGTAAACTGAACACATATTCACACACACTTCCAACCTCAATACATACAAGAAAATTGAAATAACACCAAGTATTCTATCAGACCACCATGGATTACAGCTGGATATCAACAAAACCAGAAAGAACACAAAGCTTAAAAACTCATGGAAGCTGAACACCTCACTACTGAATGAAAAATAGCTTAAGACAAACATAGAGGAAGACATTAGAGACTTTCTAGAATTCAATACAAATGAACATAAAACATGCACAATTTTACAGAATACAAAGAAAATGAAACTGGTTCTAAGATAAAGGTTCATAGCACAAAATGCGTACATGACAAATCTGGAGAGCTCTCATACTGGCAATTCAACAGCATGCTTTAAATTCTAGAACAGAAACAAGTGAGCAATGAAAAAGAAAGGATTAGACATCAGTAAATTAACAAGTTGGGGGCTGAAATCAACAAAATAGAAAGAGAAGAATGCAAAGAATTAATGAAACAATGAGTTGCTCCTTTGAGCCTTTAATTAGATAAGATAGTTAAACCCTTATTAAAAGATAGAGAATATCCAAATTAATGAAATCTAAAATGAAAATGGGGACAAAATAACAGACAATAAAGAAATCTAAAGAATGGTAATGACATAGTTTTAAAAAGCCTCAACTCCATCTAACTGGAATTACTAAAAATAATGGAAAATGTCCTCAATAGGTTCCTCTTACCAAAGTTAAATCAAACTAAGGGGAAACAACTCAAACTGCCTAAACATCTAGAAAAATAGAAGTCATTACAAGTCTTCCACCAAAAAGAGCCCAGGGCCATGAATTTTAGGGTAGAATTCCACCAGACCTTCAAAGAGGAGTTCATGAGAATACTCCTCAAAGTATTCAACAATATAGAAAAAGAAGAAACTTTAGCCAATTTGGTTTGTGAACCCATGGTTACTCAAATACCCAGTCGATGTAAAGACTCAGTAACAAACAAGAATTATAGACCAATTTTTCCTTATAACCAAATTTAATGTTAATTTAATAAAACAGAAAAAATAAAATACAATAGAAACAACATCAAAAGATCATTCACCATGATCAATGAGGTAGGCTTCGTTGAAGAGGTGCAGGGATGGTTCAACATAATGTGATTAAAGTGGAAGAAAAAAAGTGGTAACCTCTTAGATGATGAATAATTCTCTGACAATATTTAACCCCACTGTATGATAGAGTTCTTGGAGTGATTAAGGATACAAGGAACATACCTAAACATAATAATGTTGCTTTACTGCAAACCTATAGCTGTCATTAAATTATGGAGAGAAATTCTAATTAATTCCACTAATTCACAAAGAAGAGAAGGTGATCCATTCTCTCCACATCTATTCAAAATACTATCTAAAATTTTAATGTTAACTAGACCTATATTGAAATTACAATTTAATGTTAACTAGTCGTTTACTGCAATTTGCAATGTAATGTTAACTAGTCCTATATTGCAATTTACAATTTAATACTAACTAGCCCTGTATGCAACATACAGTTTAATGTTAACTAGTCCTATATTCCAAGTCCTATATTGCAATTTACAATTTAATGTTAAATAAGTTAACATTCAATTATAAATTTAAAGAGGAAGTAAAATTATCTTTATCCGCAGATGATAGGATAGTAAGCACAAGTGAACTGAAACTTCCCAAAGGCAATTCCCAGAGTTGATAAACACTTTCAGCAAAGTTGTTGGATACACGATTAACTAAAAAAGAAAAAGAAAAACCAGTGGCCTTTGTATGTACAAATGAGTTTACCAGTGTAAACAAAATAGAGAGACATTATAAAGCTTGAACTGATGGTTGACGCTTGTCATTTTTTTTCCACATTATAATAACCTTGAGTAATTCAATGTGTGTTGGGTAAGATCATACAAATTATTTGTAGTCACAGATTACTTTTGATATTATTGAAGGTGCTCAAAGACTATTGTAATATACAAACTCTTTAATAGATTCATGACTTACTAAAGAGTTTAGTCTTCTATAAAGATATCAGAAAGTTCAAGACTTTAACACATTGACCATGTTTATGGGGTTTTTCTGGCATTATGACTTTTTCTCATGGTTTCTAGGATGACTGCCATATACAAAGGCTTTACCACATTGCTTATTCACAGCGTTTCTCTCCAGGATGTGTTCTTCTATGTTCATAGATGACTGTGTTGTGAAAAAGTTTTATCTCATTGATTACATTTGTAAGATATGTCTTCAATATGTGTAGTCAAATATGTTTATAATACACAAATGTTGGGAAGAAGCAAAGGAAACTTGCCCTAAGGACTGCCTTTTTGTTACTAACCTCCATTTAATCATAAATTCAAACTAAGTTTTAGGTCATAGGGGACCTGTGTATTTAAGAATATATGAGCAGCTTTCATCATTCATGTTTTGTTCCCTAAAACATAACAAATGCTCCTAACCATGATTTCTGTTATTCATGTTTCATTCCTAAAAATATAATGCATGTTCCTAACCAGAAAAGAACAAATGGCTGTGATAGTGTAGACCACACAACCCACATTCTGTATCATTTGACATAGAGGAAAACAAAAAATCAAATGTGATTGGGAGAAAAATATAGCTGTAACTTGGCACGGGACTTTGTGGTTTTGACTTTTGGAAGCTATTTAACTTTCTGGCTCGTGGTGGGGCTGAGGCTGGGGTATTGCAGCTCAGTTTCTGAGTATAATTTTGTGGCCCTGATTTATCAGCAGTGATTTGATTACAATGAATTTTTATGATTTGCCTTGTCCTGTGGTTGAGTTGTGTTGGATCTCAGTGGACAACATGATGTAAAGGCTTTAGCACAGTATGTACCCACTGTCCACTATGAATAGTTTCATAATGATGATGACTACAGAGGTGTGCAAAGGCTTCATTATACTGAACGTGTCCATTAAGACTCTGTGGGTGTGTCCTGAGTCACAGAGGGTGTGTTTAAGACTCACAGGCGTGTCCTGAGACACAGGGTGCATGTTTAGCACTCAGGAGGAAAGTCCAGAGTCACGGGGGGCATGCTTAATACTCAGGGCCATGTCCTGAGTCACAGGAGGCATGCATAAGACTCAGGGGGCTGTGTCCTGAGACACAGGGTGCATGCTTAGACTCTAGCACATATTCTTTCATGATAATGAAGACTAGAGAATTGTGCAAACGCTTGACCGTATTAAATACACTCACAGGGTTCCTGTCTTAGTGTTTCCATTGCTATGAAGAGAAATCATGTACAAGTCAACTCCTATAAAAGCAACAGTTTTATTAGGACTGGCTTACAGTTTCAGAGATTTATAACTCTTTTGTCATAGCAGGAAGTAAGGCAGGCATGAAAGAAAACATGATGCTGGTGAAGAAAATGAGAGTTCTGCATCTTGATCCAAAGGCATCCAGAAAGAGACTGTCTTCCAGGGAGCTAGTAGGAGGACCCATTCTGCAGCATGTGGAACTTTAAAGCCTTCAGTGATGCAGTTCCTCCAAGGCCATATCTTATAATAACTTCCTCCCACTCCCTGGGCCAAGCATATTTATACTACCACATATTACTGCCTGCCCCCCTTAGGACTGTGTATACACATGATTTTACAGAGACCATATTTAAAAATAGTATAATATAAAATATGTAAGGTTCAAATTAAAAAGTCCCCATCATCTATAGAAGTCTCATAAATGTTAAAAGTCCAAAGTTCAAAGTCTCTTCTGAGATCATTTCAATCATGTAACCATGATCCCCTATACTTTCAAAAAATAGCACATAATATCCATCCAAATTCACAGGATATAGGTCATGATTCCTAACCACCATTGTGAGGAAATACTGGGCCAAAAGAAGACCAAAAGCCAGCAAGGAAATCTCAAAACTCTGCATCTTCATGTCTGATGTCAAGTGTTCTTCAGATCTCCAACTCCTTTCTTCCCTGCTCACTGCAGCACAATTCTTTCTCTTTGGCTGATTATATTTCCTGAAAGTAGTTTTCCTGAGAAGGTATCCCACAGCTCTGGATCATAAAACTCTTGGGGTCTGCAAAATAACTTCAAAATTACAGCTTCTTGTTCCAGTATCTGGGATCCACAGATGATCTTCTGCGCTCCTCAAAAGAAACTGGGTCTCTCTCTAGCTCTTCCCTCTATAGCACACTAGGTTCTGCTCGACTCCACTCAACTGCTGCTGCTTTTATTTCTGCTCATCACATGGGACTGACATCTTCAATATATCAGGTACTTCCATGACAAACAGTCTTCACTGTGTTCCTCTCATGCTCCCTTCATGGTGCCAAGCCCTATCTGCACTGCAAGAAATATCCATGCCTTAAAACTAGTGCCACCTGGGTGAATCTTACCCAGGACTGAGTCAAGCTGCACCACAAGGGACAACCTTGGCTACCTCTGGAAAACAACTTCTTACTCCTCTTTGAAAACACCAGAAGATTTCACCTCAGTGATGCATCTTCATCCCTACTAATTCTTCTTCATCCCTACTAATTTTTTAACTACAGCCAAATAGCTTCAGTTGTCTCAGTGGTCCCTTCTATATTTTCCTCTAAAAGCAGAGCCACATGGACAAAGCTGCTGAGTCCCTCTGCTTGCTGGGGCCCAAACATCACTCCTTCTATTACATCATCACCAGCTTTCTAGTTTTCAACAACTTCACTGCCTAAGCTCGGCTGCCCTTGAACTTGCTCTGTAGATAAACCTTGAACTCAGATCTCCATGGCTCTGTTTTCTGAATTTTGAATAATACCCGTGTAACACTTTGCATGTACCTAAGCTTTTTATTACCTAAAACTTGTTCTGTACCAGGATGACTTGAATCAGAGATCTGCTTGGCGTTCATCTCCTGGGATTTAAGGTGTGTACCACCAGGCCTGGACCTAAGTATATCCTATATTCCTCTAGATTTTAAATTGAAACCCCAGTATAATAATCAGAATTCGTCAATTGTCAATTTGACACATACTTGTATGTCTTCATGTCCACATAAAACAGTAACCAGTTAATAATAATGCCTTATACAGTTCTCATTCATACAATTTCACATCCATATGTTTAGGTGGATGGAATCTTGCCATAATATCACCATTTCTTTAATAACATTGTGTATCTTTGATCACAGGATTTAGCTTCATTCAACTTCCTGGTGAGATTTTCTCTTTGAAGCTAACAATTCATATTTTTTTCTTTTCTAAGATTACTAAGCATGATCAAAACAGTCACCATGAGAGTAAACACTGGCCAAAGGCTATGCTTGGCTTTCCTGAGACTTCGTTTGTCAATGCAATTAACAAAATAAACCTCTTGACCTTCTGATGAGAGCAAAAGACAGCAACATTCTTCATCAAAACATTATAGAAATTATATACAGAATTCAAACCACCCTTAGCACATATGTGTTCTACTAGCATGGCCCATGAAGTTCCACTTAATGCATGTACTGATCCAAAGTCTAAAAATCCACATTGCTTCCAACAAAAGAATGGTCAGGCCTACCAATAAAAGTCCTAAAGCCTGGGGAACCAGCTTCTGTCTCAGATAGAATTTCCATTGCTAAGAAGACACACTGTGACCAAGGCAACAGTTTTAAAGGCAAATAGTTAATTGGGTCTGTCTTACACTTTCAAATGTTTAGTTCATGACCAACATAGAAGGAAGAATGTCAGAATGCAGGCAGCCATGGTGTTGGAGAAGGAGCTGAGGGTTCTGCATTTTCATGAAAAGACATTCAGGAAGAGACTGTCATCCAGCAAAATAGTAGGAGACTCTATTTTGTACTGGCTGGAGCTCCAAAGACACCGACTCTAGGAATTCACTTATTTCAAAACAGTAATATCTACCTAGGCCAAACATACTAATATTATCACTTCTTAGGGACAAATATATTCAAATCACCACAGTTTATTTCTACTATGAATTCTGTCATGCATTTAAATCCAATTAGGACAGGTAGATGCTGTGCCACATTGATTACTTTCAGAAGGTTTCTCTCTAGTATGTGTTGATTTTCTATTCACAGAATACTGTGGCATGTAAAGGATGTTCTAACTTGAGTACATTCACAAGATTTCTGTCCAATTTGTGGTCTTTTATGTCTTTGGAGACCACAGTGATAGGCACAGGCTTTTCCACGTTTGTCACATTCATAAGGTTTCTCTAAAAAGTGTGTTACTTGAAGTATTTGGAGAGTACACTGTCATGCAAAGACTGTACCCCATTCATGGCATTCATGCAGTTTCTCTACAGTATGTGTTCTTTTATGTATCTGGTGATGCCTGTGACATGCAAGAGCTTAGCACCTTGATTACACTGAGTCACTCTCTTGAATGTGTTCTACTATGTAGTCACAGATAAAAGTGAATTGTCAGTTTTTCCACAGTGATTACATTAATGAGGCTTCTCTCCAGTGTGATTTCTTTGTGTGTGTGTAAAGAACTATGACATGCAAAGGCTTTACCACATTGTGAATATTCAAGCAGATTTCTCTCTGGTACGTGATCTCTCCTGTCACTGCAGATGACTGTGACTTGCAAATGCTTTACAACACTGATTATATACATGAGGTTTCTCTCCTGTATTCATGTTTCTCTCCTATATTCATGTAGGTTTCTCTTTTATAGTAATGGAGATGCTAACGTTGTGAAAAGTCTTTCACCATGTTGATCACATTCATGAGGTTTCTTCCAATGTGGGATCTTTTATGTTTTTGAGATTAGTGGGACATGCAAAGGCTTTAGCTCAAAGATTACATTCATAGTTCTGTCCAATACCTGTTCTTTTATGTTTCAAAAAAAATATTTATGGAAAGACTTTCACCACTATAAAGTCCTCACAAAAGGGAAGAACTCCCCCCACCCAAGCCTTAGGAATTCATGGTCACCCAATAACTCCCAAGCCACAGAAGTTGATGTAATCAGCAAGAGGTATAGTTTGACCAGCATGCTGAGGTCAAGACCCGGAACCCATGCAGGGTCTATGGGGTTTGACCCTGAGCTTTGGAGGCACAGGGAATTTAAAGGCAAAACCACACGGAAAAAAACCATAATGCAGGGGGAGTCAAGGGTGGTTATTGGAAAGTTCCAGCCCATTATTCAGTTTGTGACAGGGTCTAAGTAACAGTCAGGGAGAATATTCTGTATAGGCTATTCTCAACAGCCTATTCATACTCAACCATCTTGTGGTCAGCCAAATTTCTGAAACACAGAGTTCACGAATGAGCTGACCTGTACTCTTGGTTCGTCTCAGCATGCTAGAAGTTTTTGAAAATTTTTAACACTTTCACCACAATGATTATATTCATAGGTTTCTTTCCAATATGGGTTGTTTTATGGTTTTGGAGACAAAAGTTTTCTGTAAAGGCTTTTAACATATTAATTACATTCATACAGTTTCTCTCCAGTATGTGAACATTTATGTCTTTGGAGAATTTTCAATTATAAATGATTTTTTTTTACATTGATTACATATCTAAGTATTCTCTCTGGTATATGGGTTTTCTATTATATGGGAGATAACTGGAACTTGTAAAGGCTTTGCCACATTGATCACATTCATAAGGTTTCTATCCAGTATGTGTTCTTTTATGTCTTTGGTGATGACTGTGATGTGAAAAGGCTTTACCACACTGATTACATTCATAAGGTTTCTCTCCAGTATGTGTTCTTTTATGACTTTGGAGACTACTGTGACGTGAAAAGGCTTTACCACATTGATTACATTCATAAGGTTTCTCTCCAGTATGTGTTCTTTTATGACTTTGGAGATGACTATGACGTGAAAAGGCTTTACCACATTGATTACACTCATAAGGCTTCTCTCCAGTATGTGTTCTTTTATGACTTTGGAGATGACTATGACGTGAAAAGGCTTTACCACATTGATTACACTCATAAGGCTTCTCTCCAGTATGTGTTCTTTTATGACTTTGGAGATTACTGTGTTTTGAAAAGGCTTTACCACATTGATTACATTCATAAGGTTTCTCTCCAGTATGTGTTCTTTTATGATATTGGAGACTACTGTCTTGTGAAAAGGCTTTACCACACTGATTACATTCATAAGGTTTCTCTCCAGTATGTGTTCTTTTATGATATTGGAGATGACAGTGATATGAAAAGGCTTTACCACATTGATTACATTCATGAGGCTTCTTTCCAGTATGTGTTCTTTTATGACTTTGGAGATTACTGTGTTGTGAAAAGGCTTTACCACATTGATTACACTCATAAGGCTTCTCTCCAGTATGTGTTCTTTTATGACTTTGGAGATGACTGTGACATGAAAAGGCTCTACCACATTGATTACATTCATAAGGTTTCTCTCCAGTATGTGTTCTTTTATGTCTTTGGAGACTACTGTGACATGAAAAGGCTTTACCACATTGATTACATTCATGAGGCTTCTCTCCAGTATGTGTTCTTGTATGTCTTTGAAGACTACTTTGATATGAAAAGGCTTTACCACATTGGTTACGTTCATAAGGTTTCTCTTCAGTATGACTTCTTTCATGCCTGCAACAGTAATGGGCACATGTGAAAGCTTTACCACATGTATTAGCCTGATCAATCATTTTATCATTATGAATCAATTTTACAGTTGGTCTCATAATAAAGAACACTCAGATCTTATGCTTTTATCACTTTGATGTTCACGGTTGTACTTGAAAATACCTGTGATGGTAAGAGTATTTACTACATGGCTCACATTTATAACATCCTTTTTCTATATGAGATTTCTACATGATGCATTCATAGGTCAGAATAAAATGGAACAACTAAGAGCATTAAAACTCTGATTGCATTCTTAGTTTTCCCTGTAGTATGCATCACACCACAACAGCACTGTGAAACAGGATGAACAGAAGAACTGCAAACTTCTAGTACCCATAAAGATTTTCTGAAGTGTGAATTTGGGTAAAGTCAGAAAACCAATTAATTGTAAACACCTATCATATTCAGAAAGTCTACCAAAGGCAGAATACTACATATCTTCTCATTGTTGTGATATAGACAGAGGTTGGTTTTTTTAGTATCCCTATGCTCACATGGTTTCATCCATTCTGACAATTGATACCGCCATTAAAAAAGAAGAACAAATGAAATGTTTCCACATTGAATTCACATGCATTGACTTTTTGTTCATTATAGACATGATTAATGTTTCTCCAAAACAACATTCTCAATTTTCATAAACTGACAAAACAATACAATTAAAAATCTCACTATAAGAATACAAGTGTCACCAACTTTATCATGGACTATTTGATTATTAGAAGGTTATGGATACATGTTTATCACTATTCAATGTGCAACATCTAAATATTATGAGACTATACAAATTGGTAGTTTCACAACATAGCTCTAATGGAGATACAAATCAGTTAAAGGAATCTCTTAAGGCATTGTTTCCTTCTCTTCTTGCTTACAGAAATGCCTTGCAAACACCAATCAGATAACTGACATGAAGGTACATAGTTTTGGGAGAATATTATAATCATAGCTACAATAAAATGACTCATATTTTACACACTTGCTTTCCTTTAGAGCATCCAGATGATATTAAAATTTCCTCACAGGCATATTTGTATTCGATTAAACATTAAAATTAACTTTCATGGCTGGGCGGTGGTGGTACACACCTTTAATCCCAGCACTTGGGAGGCAGAGGCAGGCAGATTTCTGAGTTCGAGGCCAGCTGGTCTACAGAGTGAGTCCCAGGACAGCCAGGGCTACACAGAGAAACCCTGTCTTGAAACCCCCTCCCCCCAAAAAATACCTCTCATGATGTCTAGAAGTTTGATGATGTTCTTCAGTATGATGAACTTCCAAATTATAGCCTAAAACCAAGGTACAAGAAAATCAATGATATGGTATTGGAATTAGGCAAAATTCAAGTTACTCTGAATTTTCACAGCAATGAACCTGATTTATTCAACTCAATATTACTTGTTCTCCATTGAAATAAGAGATGATCATCAGTAACCCAGAAACATTTTACCCTTATTTTTATAATAAAAAAAAAAAAAAAAAAAAAAAGTTCAGTCTTACCAATAGCAGTGAGGTTCCAGTAGGTCTCCAGCATCACATCTTTGTAGAGATTTTTCTGGGAAGGATTTAGCAAATTCCACTCTTCTGCAGTGAAGTTCACATGCACATCATTGAAACTCACTGCTTCCTAAAATATCACACACATGTATACAACACAAAGCCTGATACTGACATTAATACAAAGTAAGGTTATGCTTCCTAGACAATATAATTAAATAACTCAGGTGATTCCTCCACTTATTTTCTGACACACAAATCACATATAATCACTATGTCAGTTTAGAAGAAACTTGAAATATTGACACTTGAACCCTTGACACAGGGTTCACCTGTGTCACTCCTGAACCCTTAGAATAGGATATAGCCTTGCAACACAAATGGCAATTGAGAGGGATATGCAGAGGGAAACAGATCAACTGTACTTAGCACACATCTGAAAAGCTGGATGAAAAATTACTAACTACAAAAGTGATGGGCAAGCTGTGTGTATTTGCTCATGTCTTTAATCACAGAGGTACAGTCAGGTATATGTCATTGAGCTGGATGCCAGCACGGTCTATGCAATGAGTTTCAGGACAGCAAAAGTTACATGTTAAGAACCTCACTCTGCTACAAAAATAAAGCAGGAAACAAAAATGATAGAATGAACTCACAGTTCTTTACTGAAGTTACTGCAAAGAATTATGCATTCACTGCAGTTCTGTATTCACCTTGCATAAACATGAAGTGAACCAGTTTAAACAGCAACATTAATTAAATTTTATTTAAAGGGAATGCATGTATAAACAGTTAAAAATTGACAGATGAAAATATTAGTAATATATATGTTTTATTTTGTTTGTTTTTTGTTTTTTTGTGTGTGTGTTTTCGAGACAGGGTTTCTGTGTATAGCCCTGGCTGTCTTGGAACTCACTCTGTAGACCAGGCTGGCCTGGAACTCAGAAATCCTGTCTCTACCACTCAAGTGCTAGCATTAAAGGCGTGCAGTACCACCACCCAGCAGTAATGTACATGTTGATCAGAAATAAAGAATGCAGTTCAGGAGTTATTGCTCAGGAGATGGAAGCTCTTGCTGGTCTTACACATAATAATGGTCAATTTCTAGCATACACATGTGGACCAACACCTGTCCATATCTTCAAGATCATGAGTTCTGAGGCCATCTTCTGACAACAGTAAAGATGAGGCACACATTCATATTCATGTACCCAGCCATAATATACTTATTTATTCAAAAATTTCACAACAAACATAAGAGGCAGAACATCATACACCTGCAATTCAATGAATCTGAAGCATCAGATAATATTGATGACATGAGCAGGAGCCATCTGGAGAAATAGAATATAATTTATGCATTTGGCTGAATTTCAAAATAAAAGAGGTGGATGAAGAGCAGCAAAAAAACATGTGCTTATTGAACAAAAACATGTCAGGTGGCTTATGTGGTTTTTATATCTACAATCAGAACAGGAATTGCTTAACAGAGAATTTTGTTCTAGAAAATCAAAAACAGAATGAATAAAGTTAAAAATATAAAACCACCAGGTTTGCAAAATAGCATAGCATTGAACATCAAATGTGTGCACAGTATCTTATGTGATTGGGGACTGAGTCCAAATGGGGAATGTATGGGAGCATGAGAAAAAAAGCTGAATGATCAGATTCAACCACAACACTGGAGACACCAAGAACAAAATTTATCCAGTGTAAAAGAAATGCAGAGATAAAGCTGGAGCAGAGACTGAAGGAGTGGACAATGAAAACTCATTCAATTGGAGACCAACATGGACAAGCTTGAATCTATGACATTATTAAGAATACTCTGTGATGCTCCCACACAGGAGCCTTGCATAGTTGTCCATTGAGAGGCTACACCCAGCAGCTGACTGAAACAGAAACAGAGGTTTACAGTAAAACATTGCATGCACCTTGGTAACTCTGATGGAAGAGTTGGGGGAAGGATTGAGTGCCCTGAACAGGATAGAAATTCCACAGGAAGACCAGCAGACTCAATTAACCTTGACCCTTAGGGCCATTAAGAAACTGAGACAAAAACAATAACACTCACAGGTGGACAAAGGACTGATGGCCTGCAAGTAGCAGATGTGCAGCTCAGTCTTCATGATGGTCCTACAACACCTGTAGCAGGATCAGTCCCTAAAGCTGCTCTCTATCATTGGAATCTGTTCCCATAACTGTGCTGCCATGTCTGGCCTCAGTGAATAGGATGCACTTAACCCAATACAGAACTGATGCACCATCATGGATTCCCAGGGGATCACACCCTCTCAAAGGACCAACAGGAGATACAGGAGGAACTCTGTAAAGGCAGGTGACTTAAAGTAGGGACTCCACTAACTCAGAGCCATTTTATTTATAACAACTTGAAAGTGGAAATAATCCAGATGCTGTTCAACCAAAATATGGATATAGAAAATGTGGTTCATTTACAAAAGGAAAAACTATTTAGCTATTAAATACAAGGGCATCATGAATTTTGCAGGCAAATGGATACAGCTCGAAACTATCATCTCGATTGAGGTAACCCAGATCTAAAAGCACATGCATGTATGTACTCACTTACAAGTGAATAATAATCATAAGATACAGGAAACCCACAATACACTCCATAGACACAAAGAAACTAAACAACAAGGAAGGCCAAAATGAGTACAGTTTAATCTCACTCAGAAGGGGGAGTAAAGCTATCATAGGAGGCAGATGAAAGAGAGAGGACTGAATGGGAGAGCAGATAAGAAAGGGGAAATCGGGGAGAACCAGCAACAGGTGTGGTGAGAGACAAGAGAGGGCCAGAGGGGGAAATGAATCAAAATCTGCAGCTGGCAGGAGGTAGGAGGGGGTACATTTAGGATATGTCAGAGACCATAAATAAGTACCAAGGAGTCTAAGGTTGATCTTAGCTGAGATGTATAGCAGTTAGATATGGATGCTGAAGAGGCCACATCCTACATCAGGCAGGACCCTTAATGGACAGTTAAAGACCCAACCAGTCCAAAAATCTTTCTACGCAAAATTTGTCCTGTCCACCAGAATACAATCTACAACATAGATTCAGCAAATAATGTTGTTGTTGTTGTTGTTCTAACTTGCTATTCTGCTGCTGTGATTGAATCCTCTAAGCAAAAGCATCTCAGGTAATAAATGTCTGTTGTACATGGTTCTGTCAGATCACAGTCCATCATGTTGGGAGCTTAGATTAGAAACTGAAAGCAAAAAGCATGGACAATTAACTCAGCCATTCTGGATCTCTGACGGGGTTGAAGACCTATGGTCTCATAGCCAATGCTGGCTATTTACCTTGGGAGAAAAGTTTTGAGTGGATGGTTTTCAGCTGACATCCATTCTAAAGCCAAGGAAAAATCCAGGTTCAGAACTAAGTGTTTTAGTTAGGATAGATTACAGAGGTTCTGGTTAGTCAACAAAATGATGGACTGGTTGTTAGGACTATCACTGGTACAAATTGGCATAATTATGCTCTAATTGTATTTTGAGAGAAAAGTTTTATTTTAACAGGAAGGGTGATATGTAAAAGGAACTTAGGTGGGAGGAGTACTGAGAGGAAGAGGAGTAAGAAGAGGAGGAGAAGAGAGAGAGGAGAAGCTATGTGATGAGAGAGAGAAAGAGAGAAAAAGGGGGGGGACATGGAGGCAAATGTTCACGTGTCTCCACCAGTCAAAGGTAGTTTATATATCTAGGTTGGGTATTGGGTTACACTTCTGATTGAGCATTAACAAACTTATAATGCCGTTAATTAATATTTTTTTAAAAAAAGTTGTGCCCTTCCCCCAGGCCTGAGAAGGCCTGCAAGTCTTTTACCACAATAGATCAAGCAATTCTAAGACTTAGGAGAGGCATTGCATTACCAAGTTGGCGCCTTGGAGCCTGCTACCTGAGCTAAGAAGAATGGACTGCCTGCTGAGCTAGCCTTGACACCTTCCGGACTGCTATCTCCTTGCCCAGCCCCTGGCTGAACTGAGAAGAGACTCTGGAGGGTGGGGCTTCCCCTTTATATGTGAAAGCAAATTATTAAATTTCAAGCCTTGATCAGAGAACTTTGTCTTGGCTTCATCTCTTCTCGCCCTCCGTCCCCTTTCATTCCCAGCCCCCCTTTCAGGTGAACCCACTTGACTTGTGGCAGCAGGCGGCTACAAAAAGTGTATAAAAGCAAAAAGAAAAAAAGGGCATGGGATAGGGGTTTTCATGGGGGTGGGGGGTGGGGAAAGGGGATGGCATCTGAAATGTAAATAAAATATACCATAAAAAAAGCATGGACAAACACAGTCTCCTGCCTTGCTCTCTTGCTTGGTCACTGTCTCAAGCTTAGCCTGCTCTCTCATCCAGCCCAGGACCACTTGCTTAGGGATATTGCCACCCTCAGTGGAAGAGCCTTCCTAATCAATCATCAACACTATCTCTCACAGACATAGCAACCAGCCATTCTGATGAGGGCACGTCCTCTACTGAGGCTCCTTCAGATGACTGTAGCTCTGAAATGCTGAGAACTGAAAACAACTATGACACAGACACAATAATAAATGAGGAAGTGGTTACAGCGCAAACCAATGATTTAACCATATCAATTACAGGAGCCCCTCTCACCCCATGAGGAACTAGGAGTTGTGGCTGAGCAAGGACAAAATAGGGATGTTACCTGGCTCAGAGCAGGGAAGGATACACTGGAATGGGGAGCTCAGAGGCTGTGCTGACCTGGGGTGAGGTGTCTTTAACCCTGGGTTCCCAGGCCAGTGCTACCAAAGAGGAGGCTAAAACAGCTGGAAGGTAGACAGAAAAGCAGATTGTCTCACACAACACAAATGACCACCAACAAAGGACAGGATCTCTGGTCCAAGGAAGATATGCTAAATTTGTGACAATCAATGAAGAACAACCTCCAATCTTATGACAGCTCCAAGTTCAAAACCGCAGAGTCACATATGAACTGGGCAGAGGGTAGTTCAGGAGGTGGGAAATGAGGTCTTTCTCTTTCTACCCTGTAAAATAAGGTAGGTAGATTGTGATTTTGCCCTGGATGCTGTCTGGAAGAGCTCTCTGTCATGGACTAGTCAATGGGTCTAGGTCCTGTTGTTAAGAAGGATTTAACCCAAGGTGTGGGGCTAGTAACTAAATTGATTAGGATGGAGTCTGTCTCATTTCCTCAGTGAGAGAATGACAAACTTCCACAGCCAAAATAGACAGCCACAAGGGGGCGGTAAAGGCTACCCAGCAGATTCCTCCACTTGGACAGAGGAGAAAATGAAGACAGGATGGCAGCTGTGAGCCCTGAAGCAGGGCTCCAAGTCTGCTCTAACCTTCCCAGAAATTAAGACCAGAGAAACACCATCCACTATACCAGGCTCTGGAACATCTTCGAAGCACTTTGGGGCTGCGACTCTCCAGCGTATCCACTGTAGCAGGGTTCCATGTTCAATTTAGTCATCTCCCTCCACAATACTCAAGAAAAACCTGAAAACCAAGGCACACTATCTCAAATATGGCAGACAAGCCACTGACCCAAAAAGAATGGTGGATATTAACAACTGGCCTTTCAATCCTTTAGTTGGGAGTCCTAAGGGTCTTGGGTCAATGCACTAAGATGTTATGTCCAAGTCACAGAGACCCCAAAGACCAACAAGTAGCCTATTGTAATGCAAACACATGGAGGTCTTTATTATGAGCTCTGTAATAAGGATTCTCAGCAGTCAGCATCACATGAGATCAAAACTGAGAGTCTAGAGGTGCTGGGTATTTATTGTAGTTACAGCAAGATTGGGGCATTAACATACAGGTCAGCAACTTAATATTTTAAAAGCTGCATGTCTGGCATAATCTGCAGGAACCAATCAAGGGGGCAAAATCATCTGACAAACATGATGGGTAGACTAACTTTTTCTCTGTAAGGTGTATTAGTTATCAATATGTAGCTTAACCCTGCAGTTGTACCTTGACTGTCTGTTGACAAGGGGGGATTGTCATAGGATGTTTGCTCAAGTGGACATTGTGCACTCTCAGAAACAGAATTGATTGTGCTTTACAAACTCATCTTTGGCCTGAGGTCCTGATTATTGAAAAACGCTCCTGTTCAACCACAAGCCATGCACGGCAATAGAAAGGGTACTTTGTCCAAAGACCTGCCTCACTATCTGTTACTGCAGATCCTAATATCAGTTGCACTTACTTTTAGACAGAATACCAGTGGAAGTTGCCTCTCCCCCTGTGCATCATCTTATAGGTAAGATAGACAATGCCCACCTGCCCTTCCTTTCCTGCCCCATCCCTGTGTCTCAGCCCCTCTTGGACAGACAGTCCCTGTTCAACCACATGCTTTACCTGCCAGGACACAGGTAAGCTTTCTATAGATCTACCACACTGTCTGTTATCCCAGATGCAATGATCACAGTTTCCCCTAGCACTGTACTAAACACCAGAGGCAGCTTTACCTCTGTCCTGTCTATGTCTGCCTGTGGATGCTAAGATCATCTCTTCCTGCCCACCTCGTCTCCCTGCTCCCAACATTACCCAGCAATCCCTATTGAAATTTAAAAATTAAAAATTAAATTAGTTTCTTTCCTTCTTCATCATTAAACTCAATTAATTACATTAATTTTAATTTAAAAAATTAAATTAAATTGAATTAAATAGTTCTTCATCATTAAAAGATAGAATTATTTCTTCACGTATCTTTTATTTCCAGTAATGCCAACCTATGGTTAGAAAAGTATTTACATGTATTTATATATTTATATATATTATACACATTATATATATTTACATACTTATATTATGCACATTACATATATTTACATATTAGTATATATTATGCACATATCTGAACATTCGTATCTCATCGACATATTTATATTACGGCGCATGGATCTGAATATTTGTTTCTTATACACATATTTGAATATCTGTTTATTGTACACATTATAGGTCTATAATATATAAATATGTCTGTAATATATATAAATATGTCTAATATATATATGTCTATAATATGTATAAGTATGTCTAACATATGTCTACAGCAATATATATAAATATGTAATACATATAAATATGTCTAATATATATATGTCTATAATATGTATAAGTATGTCTAATGTATATGTCTGCAGGAATATATATAAATATGTCTGTAATATATGTAAATATGTCTGCAATATATATAAATATGTCTGTAATATATATAAATATGTCTGTAATATATAAATATGTCTGTAATATATATATATATATATATATATGTCTGTAATATATGTAAATATATCTGTAATATATATGGCTGTAATATATGTAAATGGCTGTAATATATATAAATGTCTAATATATATAAATATGTCTGAAATATATATTAATATGTCTGTAATATATATAAATATGTCTATAATATATATAATTATGTCTGTAATATATGTAAATATGTGTATAACATATATAAATATATCTGTAATATATAAATGTCTGTAATATATATAAATATGTCTGTAATATATATAAATGTCTGTAATATATATAAATATGTCTGTAACATATATAAATATGTCTGTAATATATATGTGTCTGTAATATATAGAAATATGTGTATAATAAACAAAAATTCAGATATGTGTATAAATTCGCAGGACCCCCCCGAAATAATAACTAATTATTATTAATCAATAATTTCCAGTGCTTTCTTTGCCACCTGCCTTGGACAACCCCTGTCCGCCAGGGTCTCAGGGCCTTACCTCGTCCCTTATGGTTTTGGCTCCATGTTGTGTCGGCTGGGAAATAAATCATCGGAAAATCGATAGAGATGATGAAGTCGCATCTCCGAATTCATCAATCAGATGCATCAACTATAAAACATAAAATATAAAAATAAAAATAAAATATAAAATACATTGAATATAAATTCTAAAATATAAAATTAAAAATTAAATTAAACTACAATAGAAAAAATATTAAATATAAAACATTGATAATAATTATAATGTAAGTGTAAATATAAGATATAAAATAAAAATAAAATAAAACGACACATAAAATTCGGTAATATAAAATTTAAAATACAAAATTAAAAAGAGTAAATTAAAATGGAAAATAATATGAAATATAAACTAAAACATACAATATAATATAAATATTAATATGAAATAAATAATATAAAATATAAAATGAAATAAAACAAAATATAAAATTTCAAATATATGTAAACTATAAAACATAAATATAAAATATGAAATAAAATGAAATATAAAATAAATCAAATATAAAATATAAAATATAAAATAAAAAAGTAAAGAAAAAAATATTAAATAATAGAAAATATGAAATTATATGTAAATATATAAAAACTATAATTTAAAATTAAAATATATAATAAATATGAAACGTAACTTATAAACCATAAGTATAAAATATAATATAAATATAATGAAAATAAAAGGTAAATAAAATATAAAATACATCAAATATAAAATATAAAATTAAAAAATGAAAGCAAAATAAAATAGAAAATAATATAAAATATAAAACATAATATATAATGTGTAAAATAAAATTTAAATATATAATAAAATATAAGATGCAAACTATAAATATAATATATATAAATGAAAATAAAAAACACAATTTAAAACATAAAATAGAAAATAGAAAATAAAAAACTAAAAGTAAAGTAAAATATAAAATAATATAAAATAAAATTTAAAATATAAAATGTAAAATACAAAACATAAATATAAAATACTAAATAAAAAATACAAAATATATCAAATATAAAATATAAAATAAAAAATAAAGTAAAATGTAAATTTAAATATAAAATATAAAAATTATATACGTAAAATATAATGTAAATATAAAATATAAAATAGAAAATAAATATAAATTAAAACAAAATATAAAAAATAAATTTAATCTTTAAAACATATAATAAAATATAAATATAAAATATAAAATATAAAGTGTAAAATATAAAACAAGTATGAAACATACTATGAATATAAATATAAAATCAAAATAAAATATAAAACACATTAAATATAAAATATAAAACATAAAAATAAAAGTAAATTGTTTTAAAATGATGTAAAATATTATACTACATGTGTCACTTCCTGTCAGACGCTGTTTGACAAACTGTGCTTCACCGTACGTCATAATATTGATAATAAATAATAATAATTTGTCTCTCTATAGCTTGTTTTGTATTTTATATTTTATTTTATTTATTTGTTATGTTATATTTTATATTTTATTTTATATTTTTATTTATTTTGTTTACTTAATTTTATATTTATACGTTATTTTATTCCATTTTTATTTACTTTACTACATTTTTATTCGTTATATTTTATATTCTTACCTTATTTAGATTTTTTTCGTATTTAATTTTATATTTTCATTCATTTTATCTCATATTTTATACTTTGTATTTTACTTCATTATAATTTTATTTTCGTATTTCGTTGCACATTTTATATTTATATTTATACTTACATTTATTAGGATCCTCCCAAGTTGACTATTGATTTGCATTGACTGCTGTCGTCAATTATGGATCTGTATTGGTTATTATTTATCGATAATTGATTATCGATTATTGATAGGTATTGATTACCGATTGGCAGTAACTGCTGATTATCGATCATTGGTTATCATGGTTACTGATCATTTTTAGCATCGATTATTCGTCATTGATTAGTACTGATTACCGATTATCAGGATGACTGACAGTTGTCATCCCATCACCGTCATGCCCCTGCCTCTGCCTTTCGAGTGCTGGAAACCTGCGCCACGATTTATTGATTAGCACGATTATTGATAACTGATTAATATTGACAGGGCCGAAGCCGCCGCGGGGAATCACGGGATCGATTGCCGCCGCCGGCGCAAAACCCCGTCGCCGGCTGTGACGTCACGGACAGCGCGACGCCTTCAGGGTCCACGGCGGTGGTGGCGATGACGATCCCGGTGCGGCCGCTGACAGAACGCGGTCGGGTTCGCGGGACTCAGTCGCGCTCCCTGTGACGTCAGAAGAGGTCGGCGGGCGCCGCGGGGCATCACGGGATCGCGCGCCGTCGCCACTGACCTCAGGGAATCGCGCGGCCGCTGCCGTGCGCCGGAGCGTGTCCTCGTCGCCGGCTGTGACGTCACGGTCTGCGCGACCGTGTAGGCGGGAACCGCAGGGAATCACGGGATCGACCGGCGCCACCAGGGTTTTGTGGAGACGCCGCCGTGGGCCGGAGCGGGTCCTCGTCGCCGGCTGTGACGTCACGGAGAGCGCGACGGGGTCGGCGGGAGCCGCGGGGATCCTTGTACGGCCTCCAGCCGGGCGCGGTGACGTCACACCCTGCGACGGGGACGGGGGGGGGGGTGTGACGGCCGCGGGTCGCGGACGCCCCCGGTCACCGGAAACAGCGTTGCTTCCGTCCCGCAGAGTCAGAGGTGAGCCTGACCGGAAGTGTCCTCGCGGGAGCCCGGGAACCGGAAGCGGCGCCGCGTCTCCTGGTGGAAGGACCTCCCCTCCTTTCCGGAGGGCTAGCCCCGCCCTCCCCGGAAGCGGAAGTGCGTCACAGACGCCCTAAGCAGTGGCGGCGGAGGCGGGATGACCGCAGGTGCGGCTGCGTGGACGGAATCGGTGGGCGGGGCCTAGCGACGGTGAGCCGAGGCTCCGCCCACCCCGGGCCGCGCGGATCCGGTTCTATCCGGCTTCCTGTCTCCTGCAGCTCCGAACTGGGCTGAGGCGGAGCCAGGAACGTGGCGCCCGCGGGAGACATGGCGGCCGGGGCGGGGCCAGCCGGGGGCGGGGCCAGCGCGGGGGGCGGGGTCAGTGTAAATTCCAGTTTATTTACAGTTCCTGGGTGGGTGGGGTTTATGGGGCGTGGCTGTGGTGATCTGAGTGTGGGAGGAGTCAGGTCGATGTAAATGGGCGGGGTCACGCACTGTGGGCGGGGCCAGGGAATCTGGTTAGTATTTACAGATTCTGAGATCTTTTTATGCGTGTGGGCGGGGTTTATGGAGTAGGCGTGGCCTGTTAAGTGTGGGAGGAGTCGGTGTGAGTGTTGTGGGTGGGGCCAGGCCTGTTTTGGTGGGGTCTTTTTACACTGTTTTCCTGTTGGCATGTGTGGGTGGGGTTATGCAAAAGGCGTGGCCTTGGTGTGCATGTGTGAGGAGCCTGGATGAGGGAAGTGGGCGGAGTCAGGCTGTGGTGGGAGGTTTCAGTGGCTATAGAGTTTACAGTTCCTGAGTTCTGTGAGCTTTATTGTAATTTATGCTAATTTATGCAAGTCAGCTTCTTTCAGCCCCATCCTTTGCCCTGAGCTGCGTTATAATTTAACCTAATTTATGCAAGTCAGCTCCTTTCAGCCCCATCCTTTGCCCTGTGCTGTATTATAATTCAACCTAATTTATTTAAATCTGCTCCTTTCAGCCCCATCCTTTGCTCTGAGCTGTATTATAATTTAAGCTAGTTTATGCAAATCAGCTCCTTTCAGCCCCATCCTTTGCCCTGAGCTGTATTATAATTTGAACTAATTTATGCAAATCAGCTCCTTTCAGCCCCATCCTTTGCCCTGAGCTGCCCTAAGACCTATGCTAAAGGCCTCCAGGTGACCTGCCACTGTGCGGTGATGTCATTATGGGCGTGGCAGGAGGACGGTGTGGGCGTGGCCTGAGTGTCCCTGTCCAGACTCTAATGCCTAATTCTCTGTTCTTCCTCCAAGTGCCAAGTACCTAATAACTGATAATTCTTCTGAGTTCTCTAGTCCAAGTGTCTTCTTCCTCAATGCCTAATTCCTACTCTGCCGAATTTCTACCCATAACCTAACTCATAATTGTACTCCAAGTTGTACTCTCCTAATTCCTACTCTTAATAATAATTTCTTCTGTCTGCCTCTTGCCTTTTCTATGTCTCACTTCTAAGCCACGCCTCTAAGTCATACCTTTAAGCCATGCCCTTAGGTCTTGTCTCTAAATCTGATCTCTAAGTCACACCCTTAAGTCACACATCTTCAATCTCACACACCCAAGAAAAGACCCTGAGTATCTAAACCAAGATGTTATCAGAGTGTGCTCAGCTGTTGTAGGCTGTTGTAATGAAGCCTCTTGTCAGGGTAGATGGCTCAAGATGGCTGCAAGGATGATAGTCACCTTCTGTCTGCTCCCCACAAGCCAGCTGGTTTGTGGTTGAATACAGGACTTCAATCCTATATGTGGTGGTATAGGGTTTAATGTGTTAGAAAACGGCTTCTATAAAAAGCAAATGCAAAACCAGGAGCAGATGCTCAGGAAAAACGTATTGTTCATTTTATGAAAAACATATGCTATTCACATAGTAAATAAGTGACAACTCCTATGTTATAGATGATAGGTTCTAGTTAATCTTGTAGAGAAAGTTACAGAACACCAGTGGATGTGCCTTTGTGTTCTTGTAATTTCACTACTTGATAAATGTCAGTAGAAGGCCATGGAAGTAGTAGAAAATTTAGAGCATATTTTAAAAATAGATGAAAAACAAGAAAACAAAGTAATGTTCATGTCTTTAGTTTGGACAAGAATTATCCTTTGCTCAAACAAATATAATGTTTATGGTTTAGCTTTCTAGAACTTAGATGAGAAACAGTAAGTAACAGAGAATTTGTAGTTTAAGCTTTCAAGTCAGATACATTAACTTAAATTCTTTTATTCTTTAGAAATCACATAATAAAGAAGATTGAGACAGAAAATAAAGAAAAAGCAAATGGGCTGAGCATCTGGATTGTTTTCACCTGATATGTATAAAAGAAAACCCTTGAGTTTCGTTATAGTATATGGGATATTTACATACTCTGCATATCTATGTGTGCACATGTATGGATGTAGTGTATAGGTGAGATTATCTAGTTACACTGGCTTAGTTTCTGGATATGAGGAATAGGAAACCAAATTTTCTAAAAATGATTAGTAAGTTATTGTTTAATCAAATGGCCGGCAGAAAGTTGAAATTTCTGTAACATTTTTAAGTTTTAAGTTCTATAGAACCTTCTTGTCTGTTCACTGTTTTCCTATTACAGTGAGCTGCATGCTTCTCCTAAGGCAAGGGGGACGGACTCCATCTCCCTCACCACTTTCATCCTTGCCGACCCCAGGGAATGTATGTTACAAGATAATAGGATAAAACAGTTTGAGTTTATTGTGACATGTTTTTATCTTAACTATTGCTGAAGAGTTAAAAAAAAGAATTTTACTAGTTTTTCTACTAATTATAGAAAAAATTGCAGTTCATGTAGGTGTTTGAAACTTAAAAATTTGATCCTGAAAATAATAGAAGCCATATTTCTTTAATAAATTTTAAGGAAAATAAATTTTAACATAATTATTAAATCTTATTTTAATTCAGATACACCAGATTCATCAGTAGGGAGACTTCAGGTTCTAAACAAAGATGTTGAATTGAGTCTTTCTTTCAAAAGCTGAAATTGCTTCCTGTAGTTATGAAGGCAGGTATGGAGAAGCTAAGTGAGTTCTAGTTCTTAATGGATAGTCAATTCTTATATATTTATAGAAAGATAGAGTGTTTCAAGTCAATTCTATGATTTCCACATATTAAATACATATTATGTAAGAAAATAATTTTAGCCTTTCTTCATTTTTACCAGTATGTTAATGATTTTAAATAACATAATAGTCCCTAATGAGAGAGACTCCAGTAACCCACCCCCCCAAAAAAAAGGCATTGTCATGTTTTTTCTTTCAGGTATAAAAAGGTAAGAAATTAAAAGCTACATTTTCTTTTTGTATATTAATGGCATTGGTGGGAGCCTTATTTGTTCAGTGTTTTGGTTTACAAATGAAAAAGTAATTTTCCTCACAACTGTCCATGACTGCAGTTGCAGTTCTGGGTGGTCCATCTCTTCATGAACAAAAGGAACACATGTGGTACAGTAATACATTCAAGAAAATACACAGAAAATTAGGCTGAAATTCAATTTCCTTCTAAATTATTAGTAAACTATTTTTTACCATTGCTGATGACCGACATTGGCATCCATGTGGCGGGTAAACTGAGGCAGGCAGCCCTTAGTGCTTAGAGCTACTGACAGGGTTGGATCCAGATACCCATGGGGCTGTTACCAAAAACAGCCAACGATTAGAGATGTTACTGAACAGACATTTTCCTGAGGGAATAAAGCTTAAATTACTAGGGCTGGCTCCTCTCTCTCTCTCTCTCTCTCTCTCTCTCTCTCTCTCTCTCTCTCTCAATATATATAAATATAAATATATATATATTGAAATGGCGAAAACCAAAGCATTCTAAGATCAGAGAGATAAGACAAAGGTGCTCATTCTTTGCACTACTGCTAACTATAGTGCATGAAGCCTGAACTAGGCATTAAAAGGGGATGAAAATAAGAAAAGTCAAAGTTTCCCTGTTTACAAATGTTGTAAGTGAAAGAAGTTAATGACTTTACCAAAATAACTCTCATAACCTGGGAAACAGAGCGATAGAAAATAAACACACAAATTCAGCAGCCTTCCTTTAGCTCCAGTAACAGATACACTGAACAAGAAGGATTCAAGTCAGTCCCATTCATAAAAACCTTGAACAATAAACACTAGGAGTAAACATAACCAAGAAAATGAAGGATCTGCCCAATGAAAACTTTAAAACACTAAAGAAAGACACTGAGATCAGTAGAAAATAAATATGTTCTTATATTGACTGTACTGCTCACTAACAGCATTTTTCTTCTCAAATTCTTTCAATTTATGATGTTCCTAAAAAGTGTGGCATAGTTTCTTTTGTCATTTTTTTATAATAATAATAATATAATTAACAGCTTCTTAGGTAGGCATTGCTTTGAGGTTCTCTAAAATGAGAGATTCTTGTCTCTTCATGCTGTCATTCAAAAATAAAAAAACCTGTACAATGAAAACTTCAAAACACTGAAGAAAGACATGGAGGAAGCACTAGAAAATTAAAAGATCTCCCTTCTTCTTGGATTGGGAGATTCAGTCTTTTTAAAATGGCTAATCCTAATTTTTCTGTAAAAGGGACCTAACACTCAACTCCACAAACACTGTGGATATGAGCTACAGCAAATCCCATCACTCAGTAAACTTTGGATACAGTCTTCAATTCTGCTTATTTTAACAATATAACCTTATAATCTTTGTAGGAATTATGTAACATTACTAAGGCTTAGATTTCTCATTCCTAAAAATTCACTATTAACATAGTGCCTGAGTTCTTAAAATCAGCAAATTGGAAAGGTGTAGGATAGTCTGAAGAGAGTGAACAAATAAAATTTCCATAGTCTTGTTAACAGCCAGAAATGATGGGATTTGCCTTAACTCTCGCATGATGGAGGCAGAAGTATGAGGATTGCTATGAATTTGAGACCCTCCTGGTCTATGTGAGAGTGTAGCTTTAGAAAAGAATTACAGTGGGGACAGAATATGCTTGATGTCAGCAAACAGTTATGTTTGTGGAGCACTTTGGAAACTCAGCACTCACAGTTTCTTGAGGTTTTGTTGGAGTCATCTCCTGTAGTACCCTGAAGGGCTGCTGTGCCCTGGCTGAGACTTTGCATGTGCAAAGGAACATTCTGCAAAGTAACAATCTGCAGTTTTTCTAAGAACAAAACATCCTGTTGAAGGATGATGCCCCAGGAAGGGAATTTACACTTGACATCTTATTGCCCCCAGTCGAGTTCCTGTTTTTTCCTGAGTTTGTGTTTTTCCTTCCCTGGCTGGGTGTATATATTGAACCTGCTCAGTAAAGGCATTGGCATTCTCTCATAATGGATGACCCAAATCTCAGTCTTTCTTTAATCACCCAGGCCTATGCCCGAGCTTGGTACCTCGGGCAGCTCTGGAGCTGTCAACCTACACAGTTTGAAAGACCCCAGCTTAGCCAAGTTGTTTTGTTCAGCAGAGTTGTTTTGTTCAGCAGAGTTATTTTGCTCAGCAGAGTTGTTTTGCAAGGCTGGAAAAATACTGGGCCCCTGAGCAGGTCAAAGATAGTGCCAAAACAGTGCACCTGGCCCCAGGCGGGGGACGGAAAGTACCCAGAAAAACACCAGGTGATCCAAAGAACAATAGAGACTGCCCCGAGCACCTCGTTCCTGGAACAGGGTGTTGACCCTAGGTTGAACCCGGCTTTATTTGAATTGTCCAATTAGAGCCCTGTAACCATGCTTCTCGCTTCTGTATACCTTGCTTCCTGCTCTGAACCCCTATAAAGACCCCAATCCCTAGACCACCGGATGGCAGTCCTCCAGGGAGACGCTGTCATCCGGGTACCCGTTTGGAAAAATAAAGCCTCTTGCTGTTGCATCCAAAAAGTCTTGGTGATGGGGGTCTCTCAGAGCGAAAGACCTGAGGCCTGGGTCCTGGGTCTTTCATTTGGGGGCTCGTCCAGGATTCTAGAGACCCCTCCCCAGGACCACCAACCCCTCTTCGGGAGTTAAGCTGGCCAGCGCGTCTTTATCTGTTTGTCTGACGGCCGTCTCTGTCTCTGTCTTCCGTATGGTCTAGCTAGATTGTTCGGTAATTCCAGCGGACTTAGGAAGGGTTGACGGACCCAGGTTCCTCCTCCGCACCCCCAGGAGATGTCCTGGGGGAAAGTCTGAACACACGGCGTCCATGGGACTTTTCGGGGCACCACCCCTGACCCTCGGATACGTGTCTCTGGAGATAGAGGATCCTCCGACCTCTTCTCAAAACCCTTCAGGTTTTTTGGTTTCATTCTGGCATCGGAGCCGCGCAGCACGTTTGTCTGTGTTTGTGTTCTGTTTTGTCGTTTGTTATTTAGTCCTAAGTGTTTCTTTGGGAGAAATTATGGGCCAGACTCTGGTCACCCCTTTAAGTTTGACTTTACAGCATTTCAAGGAGGTCCGCGGTGTGGCCCACAACAACTCCGTGGACGTCAAGAAAGGCAAATGGCAGATCTTCTGTACTTCCGAGTGGCCGACCTTTTCAGTTGGGTGGCCTCGGGATGGTACTTTTAACATTTCCATTATTCGGCAGGTTAAGGAGAGGGTGATAAATCCTGGACCGGGCGGACACCCGGATCCGGTTTCATATATCATCACCTGGGAGTCGCTGGTGGTAGACCCGCCGTTATGGGTAAAACCCTTCCTCTCTCCCGTTCCCCCTCCGATCCTACCTCCCTTGCCAGCCCCTGCCATAGTCCCAACTGCCCCTCCTGCTACCTCTCCCGTTGCCCTCTACCCTGCCCTTGTCAAACAAAGGGAGGACAAGAAAAAATGTCCCCCGGTCCTGCCATCCGATCAGGGCCCTCTTATTGATCTCCTAACTGAGGACCCCCCTCCTTATGGAGAACAGGGACTGGAGGGCCAGTCTGCGATGGCAGGTGGGGCCCCCTCCTCCAAGGTAGATCCTCCGCGGGGACAGGAAGCGTCCCCTGAGAACCCTGATTTCTCTCCGGTAGCGGGTTGGATTAGAGGTTGAAGGGAACCCCCGGGGTCGTCACAGGCCCTCCCGCTGAGAACTGGGAACGATGGTCGCCCCCAATATTGGCCCTTCTCCACCTCAGACCTTTATAATTGGAAGAACAATAACCCCTCTTTTACACAGGATCCCTCCAAGCTGACTAGTCTTATTGAATCTGTCTTAATTACCCACCAGCCCACATGGGATGACTGTCAGCAGCTCTTACAGGTGCTCCTCACCTCTGAGGAGAGGCAGAGGGTCTTCCAGGAGGCTCGGAAACAGGTACCGGGCGACAATGGACGCCCCACTCAGATACCGGCTGAAATTGAGGAGGCCTTCCCCTTGAAGCGACCCTAGTGGGACTTCACTACGGCTGCAGGTAGGGCCAGCCTAAGTCTCTATCGCCAGTTGCTTGTAGCGGGTCTCCTAGGGGCAGGTAAAAAGCCCACCAATTTTGCCCAGGTCAAGTCAGTCACTCAGGGACCGGAGGAACATCCATCTACGTTCATGGAACGTCTGAAGGATGCCTACTGGGTACATACCCCATATGACCCCGAGGATCCGAGCCAGGCCACTCACCTTATCATGTCTTTTATCTGGCAGTCGGCTCCAGATATTAAAAGGAAGTTAGAGAGACATAGGAAGAGAAGGAGGAGAGGTTGAGGAGAGAAACAGAAGAGAGAGAGGCCCAGAGAGATAGGAAACGCAACAGAGATCTTAGTAAAATAATGGCCACTGTAGTAGCAGGGCAGAGACAGAGTAGCCAGAAACCGGGAGAACGGGAAAAGAGAGCCCCAGTGGTAGATTGAGATCAATGTGCCTACTGCAAGGAAAGGGGCCACTGGATAAAAGATTGCCCCAAGAGACCGAGGGGCCCACGTAGGCCCAGGCCGGCGCAGACCTCCCTCTTAAACCTAGAAGACTAGGGAGGTCAGGGTCAGGAGCCCCCCCCCGAACCCCGGATAACCCTTCAAGTGGGGGGCAGCCAGCCACCTTTCTGGTCGATACCAGCGCCCAGCACTTGGTTCTCACCCGCCAACCGGGACCCCTGAGTGAGAAAACAGCGTGGGTCCAAGGGGCAACCGGAAGAAAATTCTACCAGTGGACCACTGAGCGCAAGGTACATCTGGCTAATGATGAGAAACAGGGATATGCGAAGGGGGTCTTGTCACAGAAATTGGGGCCCTGGCGACGACCAGTGGCCTACGTGTCGAAGAAATTGGACCTGGTTGCTGCTGGATGGCCACCGTGCCTCAAGATGGTAGCGGCCATCGCTCTCTTACTTAAGGACTCTATGAAGTTAACATTGCCCCGCATGCGGTGGAGTACCTGGTAAAGCAACCCCCAGGAAGGTGGCTCTCCAACGCCCGAATGATACATTATCAGACTTTATTGCTGGACTCCTAACGAATCTCCTATGGATCCCCGGTAGTGCTTAATCCGGCCTCTCTGCTCCCCCTCCCTGGGGAGCCCGACCCCCATGATTGCATCCAGATCCTAGTGGAAGTACATGGGACACGCCCCGACCTGACAGATCAGCCCCTCTCCTCTCCGGACTACACCTGGTTCACCGATGAGAGCAGCTTCGTACACAACGGGTTGCGAAAGGCAGGAGCTGCAGTTACCACCACCTCAGAGGTGATCTGGGCGGAAACATTGCCGCCGGGAACTTCGGCTCAGAGGACAGAGTTAATTGCCCTGGCCCAGGCCCTCCGCATGGCAGAAGCCCTGAGCATAATTCAAACCCCAGGCCATCAGAAAGGAGACAACATCGAGGCCTGGGGCAACTGCTTGGCAGATCAAGCAGCAAGAGAGGCGGCGGTGAGGGAGTCCGCTGAGGCCCTCCCGGTCAGAGCCGACCCGGAAGATGAACCCCCACTGGCAATCACATATAGTCAAGAGGATCTAGAGCTGATCAAGAAAATGGGGGCCGCCTATGACCCCATCTCCAGACTATGGGTCCACCAGGGAAAGCCAATCTGGCCCACACAGCAAACCAAGGCTCTAATTTAATACCTACACAGGATGACCCATTTGGGTCAGAAGAAAATAAAAATGCTGGTAGATAAAGAAGAGGAGAAACAACTGTTCCTGGGCAAAGACAAGATTCTCCAGCAAGTCACAGCCAATTGTGACATTTGTGCCCAGGTTAATGCAGGACACAACAGGGTGCCACGTGGAGCCCATGCCCGGGGCAACCGACTCTGAACTCAATGGGAAATCGACTTCACAGAGGTAAAACCTGGGCTCTATAGATACAGGTATCTGTTGGTTTTTGTAGATACCTTTTCAGGCTGGGTAGAGGCTTACCCTACAAAACAGGAGACTGCGAGGGTGGTTGCAAAGAAACTGTTAGAGGAAGTCATCCCCCGCTACGGGATACCACATATTCTGGGCTCAGACAACGGACCCGCCTTCATCTCCCAGGTAAGTCAGTCAGTGGCCAAAGCACTGGGGATAAATTGGAAACTGCATTGCGCATATAACCCCAGGAGTTCAGGTCAAGTAGAAAGAGTAAATAGAACTATAAAGGAGACTTTAACCAAATTAATGCTGGCACCTGGCACTAGAGACAGGGTGACCCTGCTACCCCTGGCTTTGTATCGAGCCCGAAACACACCTGGGCCACATGGACTTACCCCCTTTGAGATTCTTAATGGGGCGCCTCCCCCGGCGGCCAGCCTCTTGAATCCTTACCTCCCATCCCTTGCTGATAGCCTCCCCTTTCCAGATCACTTGCAGGCACTACAGATTGTCCAGAAGGAGATTTGGCAATTCCTTGCAGGTGCCTACCAAGAGCAGGCAGACCAACTAACGATACCTCACCGGTTCCAAGTGGGAGATTCGGTTTGGGTTCAACGGCATCAATTAAAGAACCTGGAACCGCAGTGGAAGGGACCCTTTGTCGTGCTACTAACCACCCCAACGGCATTGAAAGTAGACAGCATCGCTCACTGGATTCACGCCGCCCACGTTAAATTGGCTACCTCCGTTCCAGAATTGAACCAGGCCACGAGATGGAAAGCCCACCGTACCCCAAACCCTTTAAAGATAAGACTTGCACGCTCCTAGTTTTCCTTTATTTTGCCAATAAGACGACTTCTTCCAGTCCCCACGCTCCCAAGTCATTAACTTGGGAGGTCCTAAACAGTCAGGGGGACGTCGTCTGGTCTGTCTCCGGAACGTATGCCCTCTGGACTTGGTACCCGGAACTGTACCCAGACTTGTGTAAGCTGGCAACAGGAGCGCCAGGGTGGGACTTTGAAGGGGGCTACCCCTGGTGCTGCTTCTGCCTCCGTGACTGCAGACAGAGGGTGGTTGAATCCTCTTCTGAGTCACAATTCGTTTATAGAATTGCAGAACCATCTCCACTTATTTCCATCATCCTAGGGGTAACTTTAGTCCCAGTTTATACAATGGATCGACCTTTGCAGTAGCTTCAAAGACACCAGTGATGGATCAAACGTATCAAAAATGTTAAATGGGGGCTCACAGGAGCGGTATGCTGTTTGATCGGATGCCACTTTTGTGTTAAATATGAGCCAGCAGGAAAAAGACATTTCTCCAGCACCAATTCAGAAAGATATATTTTTCTTTTATCGAAAAAGAGAGGCTTTGACTACTTACTGTAAGTTCTCATGGGAGAGCACAAACCCACAGTGTCCTGGAGCCTCTGCCTCAGAGAGCGGTTCCCTGTCCATGTCGTGCATGGATCTGACTCCATAGCGCCGCTCTCGCCTCTGAAGGCCGCGTCGAGTTCTACCAAACTTTTTCTCAGTATCCAAGGAACTCTGGCTGGCGCTGCTTCTGCGGCCCCGCAGGCATGCCCTGCTGAGGGACGACCGGTGCCCAAAGGAGGGCGAGCCGGGGTCTCCTGGGGGTGCTGCCGCAACCCCCAATCGGAGGAGCCAGCTCAAAGAAGTAACCTTTTATGTCTGTCCCGGATCACACCAACCCCAGGCATACTGTTACTGTGGGGGAGGTTCAGACTTCTATTGCAAGTCCTGTGACTGTGAGACGACTGGCCAGGCCCATTGGAAGCCCTCCTCTGGCTGGGACTGTATCACAGTAAGTGCCAATTACACCCTGTTCCAGGAATGCTGGCTGTGCTTGAGCTCAGCACCCCCTTACTATGAGGGGGTTGCTGTGATTAAAAACCTTTCCAACCACACCTCAGTTCCTCAACTTTGCTCACAGGGCACCCAAAACAAGCTGACCCTGTTCGAAGTATCAGGCAAGGGACTTTGTTTAGGGACAGTTCCTCTTACCCACCAGACCCTTTATAATAAGACCCTCCGGGTACACCCTGGGAACTATTGGCTTACAGGCCCGAACAGGACCCAGTAGGCCTGCAACATGGGCCTCACCCCTTGCATATCGGCTCAGGTCCTCAATCAAACCAGAGATTTTTTATGTTCTTGTTGAGCCGTGGCCTAGGGTTATCTATCACAGTCCAGGCTATGGTTCTAACTCAACAGTATAACCAACTTAGACAGGAGACCGAGTTAAACTAAGATAATAGCAAATGGAAGATTCCATTCCATGTATAAAGAAAATGGGGGAATGAAAGACCCCAGCTTAGCCAAGTTGTTTTGTTCGTCAGAGTTGTTTTGTTCAGCAGAGTTATTTTGCTCAGCAGAGTTGTTTTGCACGGCTGGACAAATACTGGGCCCCTGAGCAGGTCAAAGATAGTGCCAAAACAGTGCACCTGGCCCCAGGCGGGGGACGGAAAGTACCCAGAAAAACACCAGGTGATCCAAAGAACAATAAAGACTGCCCCAGCACCTTCCTGGAACAGGGTGTTGACCCTAGGTTGAACCTGGCCTTATTTGAATTGTCCAATTAGAGCCCTGTAACCATGCTTCTCGCTTCTGTAAACCTTGCTTCCTGCTCTGAACCCCTATAAAAACCCCAATCCCTAGACCACCGGACGGCAGTCCTCCAGGGAGATGCTGTCGTCCGGGTACCCGTTTGGAAGAATAAAGCCTCTTGCTGTTGCATCCGAATACCTGGTCTCGGTGTCTTGGTGACGGGGGTCTCTCAGAGCGAAAGACCTGAGGCCTAGGTCTTTCAAGTTCTGTCTGACAGATGACAGTTTCAGACTTTCCCAAGAAAGTAGGCAATCTGCATAATGTCTGTCTGTTGCTTAAATTCACACTTTAAGTATAGTGAAACACTTGTCACTTCCAATCTTGAAACTATGGGAATACTCTGAACATCAAAAGTAAATCTTTCATTGTCCTTTCAGACCTAGTAATCTTACTCCCCAGAACAGTACAGTTGCCAAAAGTTCAGAGATCTATAAATCTATGAGCTGGTGCTGTCCTCCCCTCCTCAGATCCCCAGGCCTTTCCCACACTCACCTTCTATCTTTGTGTAGTTACTATACTGTAGTGTATATGTCATATACCAAAATATCCACATTTGATAATGATGCAAGTGTTGTAAGTCTAATTTCATGGACTGAGAAGAAGCCGTGAGGTGAGACATAGAGGCTGTGGGCTTAGAAAATGACAGGGATTCAGCCGGGTATGGACTCGCAGGATCACATAGAAACTACCAGGACTACCTGTAGAACATTTCCTACAAAACAAATTTGAATTGTGAAAAAACTAATATTAATATTTTCAATTTCCTACAAAACAAATTTGAATTGTGAAAAAACTAATATTAATATTTTCAATTTTCTACAAGACAAATTTGAATTGTGAAAAAGCTAATATTAACATTTTAATGGGTATTAAGGGAGAGAGTCAACAGAGAGAGTTTTTTATAAAGGACAGTTTGGCCTCACATAGACTTGGTGCAGGCTTAGAGAATTTGCCAAGTAAAGTTACATAGGAAATCATTTTAGTGATACTGTAATACTTTGCCTGTTGTACCAAAGAAACTACAGTAGTGTGTTTATAACAGAGATCTCTCTTTTCTTGTCATCTTGTTTGTAGTTTATTGAATGCTTTGCTTCCAGCCCAAAAAAAAAAAAAAAAAAAAAAAAAAAAAACAGTATTGGAGATTGAAAGAAACTGGCCTGTCAAATGCTGCTTTTTTGATTCTGACTTCAAAGATATTGAAAGTTTAGTAGAGAGAAAAAAGGTGGTGGCTTGGGCTGACCAAACTACCAAACATTCAAACCAAGGTGATCTTCCAGGGATTTCTCTTCCTGTGACCTTCCCAGAGCTTGGACCAATTCAGTCTATTCCTTGTTGTAAGTATTTTTATTTTATTCTATAAATGGAAGCTTATTTCTAAGATTTTTTTTTATATTCCAATCTACAGAACAGTTGGTTTCTTTTAAATATACTTGGTTATTTGATTACCACTGACAAAGAATCTAGCTTCTAAGTATTTTAATTAACAAGAATCTCCCAGGACCTACCAGCATCTATATATTGATGTTCTGAATAACTAGCAGTTTCATTTTCTTCCCATTCTTATTTAAATTTTAACTTCAATTAAGGGCTAAAGTATATAAAAATATTGTGCAATTTATAATAACTTAATCTTAAAATCAACGAACACTATAGAATTCATTGTTTCTATTTACGTTTGTTATCTCTCATCTTTCTACAGATTGTGAATAAGATATTTTCATTGCAAAGCCGACATATAATCTTGGGTTAACATGATACTTTTTGCAGTGTAGAATGTAGCAATGTGGATTGCCCTGTCTTTGAGATAGCCTGTAGCAATGTGGATAGCCCTGTCTTTGAGATAGCTAATGTTCGCAATTTGTTATGCTTATGTGCCTTCTGACTTGCACAGTCTGTCTTCCCTTGAGTTCTCTGTGTTTGTTCATAAATAAATTTTATTGGTTAAGCCTAGGTTTTGTGAGGTTTCACTTGAAGATTGGCACATTTTGTTCTGCAATTGTTATCAGTTACTTAGTTTACTGTAAACAGTTTAAATCTACCTATATCAGGAATGCGCTTCATTTAAAAGTTTAAGAACTTATGAAATAAATTTGCAGTGATTTAATCAGGATTTTGGTGAGTAGTGCATCTGATTATTTTTGTGGGTGTTACTTAGAATTTGCATTGCTGTTGCCGGATACCTAAGAATGGATTTATTTTGGCCAAAGATTTTGCAAAAGATCAGTCCATAGTCACAGGGGCAGATCATACTGTGAGCTGAGGCCACATTCTGGAGGAGTTGACAGAGAACCAGGAAGGCCAGAAGACATTAAAATTCATGTTCCTGCCTTTTCCACTGATGCCACACATCCTCCCACAACAGCACATTCAGCTGGTTTACCACGTGAACCTGGGTGAGACATTTTATATTTATTATTTATTTTATTATTATTTTATATTCACACCATAGCCATGTATATTTGCTTCTGTGCATTCATAGAACATGATTTGAAAAACCATGATTAGAAAACCAAAACTTTTTTTTTTCAATTTAAATACTTTATTGCTATTTTGGCTCCCCCCAAATTAATTTTCCTGTTGTAGATACCTACAATATCAGATGCCTCAAAACCGAAACTGGGGAGCCCATGTAACAGTCAGAAATGTTGACTGTTGGATCATTTTGTGTCTTCAAGATACACTTCTATCAAAACTTTCCAAAATAAAAAAGATAGTGGCTGAACAATCGTGGCCTCTAGTGTTTATGATAAAGAATGCTGTACCTAGTGCTTAGGAGGGCATACATTTAATTTTTTAGTAAACTAAAATAGTAACACATTCTTTTTTTTCTTGGATTTATTATATTATTTTTTTTTTCGAGACAGGGTTTCTCTGTGTAGCCATGGTTGTCCTGGAACTCACTCTGTAGACCAGGCTGGCCTGGAACTCAGAAATCTGCCTGCCTCTTCCTCCCAAGTGCTGGGATTACAGGCATGTGCCACCAATTATTGATCATTATTGGCTATCAATGAGTATTGATAATTATTGATTACCATTTATTGCTTACAGATTGGCATTGATTATTGATCATTATTCCATCACTCTGATCCCCCTGACTCTGCCTCCCAAATGCTGGGATTAAAGGCCATGCTATCAATTATTGATTGTTATTAGCTATTGATTAGAACTGATTATTGATTAGCATTGACTGCTGATTATCGATTGTTGATTATCATGATAATCGATCACTTTTGGTTATTGACTAGTGTTGATTATTGGTCATTGATTGGTATTTATTATTGATTGGCATGATTATTGATCATTATTCCATCACCATCATCCCCCTGCCTATGCCTCCCAAGTGCTGGGATTAGAGGCGTGCTCCACCACCACTTGACCATAGTAACACATTCTAAAGTAACACATTTCTTTAGAATGTTACTACTTGGATTGCCAGTAGCACTGATACATCATCTCTTACGTATCTTTGTATTTGAGTTAGTTACTGGGGGGGGGGTTGTTCTCATTTTGGGTTTTCAGGGAAGTTTTGGTTTTTAGACAGGAATTTAACTATGTAATTCAGACTTGACTGAAACTTGAAGCCTAGGCTGTCCTCAAACCTGAAATCCTCCTATTTCTGTATTCTGAGTGTTGGATTATGGGTATATACCATCATGCCCAATGATTTATCAGTAGTTTAATTTTGCTGGGTTTTTACCTGGATGTATCCAGTATGGAGAATTGTCTAGTGTCTGGCAGCCTGAGGCTCTTTATTACTCCTGTCCTCGATGTCCCAGTATTGCTGAGCTTTCTTGACAGCGTCCTCTGGCCATGGTGCGATGGCTTTTCTTGGTTGTCAACTCAATGCACCTTAGAAGAGGAACTCATGACCGAAAAAACAGCCTCAATCAGATTGGCCAGTGGCTGACTCAACCCTTGGGTCTCAGTTATTCGTGGGGATCGAAGGGGATCTCACCTGAAAAGGATCATGGGCGAGAGAAAGAATTGAGACCAAGCAAACAGAGACTTGTCTGGGTCTGATTTTAAGGCGAAAGCAACACTCAATTCATACAGTTCCTAAAAAGGAAATGGGGAGGGAGGACAATATGACGAAAAAGGAGCATATCGAAGTCAGCCGTACATTCCCAGAATCCACCTGGCTACCTCACCTTTACCTGGGAGAGACTATGTCACCACCCATATAAAATAGGCAGAACCCTCTGATTTTACTATCTTCATCCATCTAGGGAGACATCCTGTGGTCTTTTCTCATATCGATGACAATCACCTGGAGGGACGTCCTGTGGTTTTTCTCTTTCTGGCACACAGCTGTTCCGTTATCAGGAGCAGGCAGCAAGCTGCACTTCCTGAACTGTCGGAGGCTGCACTTCATCAAGCAAATATCTGTGGGGAGGTTTCTACTAGTCTCCAGCAAATGGACACGTCTATGAGACATTTTCTTCCTTGCTAATTGTTGGAGGAGAACCAGGTCCACAGGAGGTTGTAGAAGGAGTCTGGCTGAACAGAAGTAGGGAACAAACCAGTAAGCAGCATCCTTCCATGAGCTCTGCTGTAGCTCCTGCCTCTGGGTTCCTGCCTTGAACTCTTCTCTAGGCATTGATAGATGATGGACTGTAAACTGTAGGCTAAAGTCAACCCTGTGCTCCCTAAGTTGTTTTGGTCAAGTGTTTATAACAGGAACAGGAACCAGACTTCAATAAGCAACAAGCAGCCGTAGAGAAAAAATTGGCTGTAATTTTAGAAATCCTGAGTTTCCAGCTGCCGCTTTCACTTGTGTCTCTTGACAGATTTTTTTTAGCAATCCAGTGCTTTAAAACTGATGTTTTGGGAGGCAGAGGCAGATGGATGATGGTGATGGAATGACTCACAATAATCAATGCTAATCAATAATCAATAAATGTTAATCAATAATTATCAATACTAATTGATAACCAATAATGATCAATAATTGATGGCACACGCCTTTAATTCCAGCACTTGGGAGGCAGAGGCAGGGGGATGACGGTGATGGAATAACGATCAATAATCAATGCTGATCAATGATCAATAAATAGTAATCAATAATCATCAATACTAATTGATAACCAATAATAATCAATAATTGATGGAACACGACTTTAATCCCAGCACTCGCAAGGCAGAGGCAGGCGGATTTCTGAGTTCGATGGTCTACAGAGTGAGTTCCAGGAAGCCAGGCCTACACAGAGAAACTGTCTCGAAAAACAAAAAAAAAAAAAGAAAGAAAAAAAAAAAAGAAAAAAGAAACCTATGTGTCACGCCCTGCTTGTCCAGCAAGGAAGACGCGACAAACCGGATCCTTCTCAACAGCCTTTATTGGAAGCGCTCTTTTAGCTTTCTTGGGAAGAGACTGCCTCAAATGCCCAGAACAGGCTGCTTATATACCCCCAGCACTGGGCGTGGCAAAGCGCATGGAGGTGTCCGAATGGTCAATTTGCAATGCCTCATTAGCATACTCATTAGCATGCTTTCCCCGGGAGGGGGTGATTGGTCAGGTTCGTAGAACCCTAGTGGTACCTCATTTGCATGCTCCGTTCGGGAGGGGCTGGAGCCAAATTGAACTGCGCATGCACAGGCCTCTGATAGTTTCTACCAGAGCCTAGGCAGGCGCCATCTTGAATTGCCGCCTCAGAGCGGCTGGCACGTGCAAATGTGCGCCCTTGGCCCACAGAGTTGAAGTGGCGCAGCAGCGTTGTTTTAGTCAGCCGTGTCAACTCTGCGGTGCCGTTTTATTCAGCCGCATAAGGTTGGCGGCCTACACTGATGTTTTTACTTCGTACAGATTCCTTAGCTGTCTTCAGAAGAAAGATTGGCCTAGGTTAGGTCCATCTATTTTGCTAGCATAAATTCTCTACTTTCTTTTTTTTCAGTCAGAAAAATGTTCACAAGCACGATATTGATCCTACTCTTTCCCTACGTCCAACTTCTCTTCAATCCTGTCCACCTCACTCACCACACATCTCCATGTTCTTTTGGTCTGAATGCACTCACTCTTGCATGATCTCAGGTCCTAAGTAGGATCAAGCCTTGTTAGTATTGGGTGGTAGCTCTCTATATTTTTACATTAATATATATGTATGTAATATATGTAATATATAATATATATGTATAATATATGTAATACATATGTAATATATAATATATGTATGTAGTATATGTATTAATATATGTAATATATGTGTAATATATAATATACATGTGGTGTAAATTGTGTATATATATATATATATATATATATATATATATATATATATATATTCAGAGTATGTAGAGTTGTTTTCAAGTAGAAAACATGAGCCATACTAAGTCACAACATGGGGATTCACCTCACTTGTTCCAAGAAAAGGTACAATATGTTTAAATCTCTCAGTTTCATTCTCCCCTCCTTCACTCTCAAATAGGCGTGTATACAAATATTAGTCTGTTTTCTTTGCTGAAGCATTATCACCGTTAGAATTTACCTAGGTGAGATCTTGAAAGCAATACTTAAAATATAATTTCATCTTTTGCAGTTGCTTCTTTATAGTGAATTGAAGATGTTGGGAAGGAAGTGGGGTTTTAGCACCAAGACTGAAGACTATTATCCAATCTATACATTTATATATGTGTATGCCTATTCATAAGATAAAATAATGAACAATAATCATCCAACAGCAGGTTTGATTAATAATATTGATAATATCAATAATATTAATATTATATAATAATATTATATATAATATAAAATGTTATAATATATTAATATATTAGATATTATTCTATATTATATGTATACCCTAACCCTGATTATATATAATATATAATGTATTATATATTACATATAAAATAATAATATTGTTATTAATTAATATTATTAATCCATATCTCACATAGACATACTTGTACAGATTATGTCAGCAATAAAGTAAAGCATTCATTTGGCTACCTTTCATGTTTAAAAGCAAAGATGAAATGTTGTATTTTACAAACATGAATTTTCTTTTAGAAAAATATCCAGTAGGTTTAGTGTTCAGTGTTTTTCTATTGGTTGTTTTCAGTATTTACTTCAACTGATTTCATAGATTAACTAATTGCGTGTATTTTTATTCCATGAGATGTATATGTTGCATCCATATATACAATCTTAGACAGATAGAAGAAAAGATGCCTGAGGCTATTTATAAATACACTTATTATTCTTGGATATATTCAATTATGTTCATGGAGAGGGACAATCAGTTCAGTTTAAGTCCTGTGTATAATCATAAACATCAACTGGTTTTGTTCTTAAGTTTACAACATACTGAATAGCATTAAGATTGACTTTTTTCAACCGGTTTAAGAACCTTTAAATCAGAGGCAGTATTTTTATTTAAAGCATGTACACAACATGCTTTCAAAACCTGATTAGATTAACCATAATAAATTTAACTTGTACTCTTATTGAACATTTAAAATAATAAATGATAGAAAATAATATTACAAAAAGGAAGTATTTTGATTTCTCCTGGTGTTTATGTCTAAAGAAAGAAAGCAGAGTCCCATCTGCTTTCTTCTACCTCAGCTTCTCTGGATTATTCTGAAGTCAATCTTACGTCTATATTTTTTTTTCATTTATATCATTTGTCTCTAAGTGGAAATGTCTAATGTCTATACACCTAGTGTTATTTACTATTTTATCAGTGTTTACATTTCCCTGTCACAGAAGTGACTTGTTTCTGGACTTGAGGTACAAAGTCAAAAATTGAGGTAGAAAGTCAGGCAAATGCTTTATTTCATCACTGATTAATCAGCCTCTTGTAACCCTTTTTGGCTCAGGGTCTTATTATGTAACCCCAGCTAACCTAGAACTGGCTATGTAGACCAAGCTGACTGAACTCACAGATATGGACTCCAGATTCCCCTTCCAAGGGCTAAGATTAGATGTATACAGCACCAGTCCCAGCCGTACTACCTTTTAAATCTCAGGTTCTCTTGCATTTTTGTATTTGGTAATTGTGTATTGCTCATTGATTACTTAATGGGCATTAATATTGTTAGTATTCCGTCTAAACTCCACCTCCCCAGTTACCTGGCAATAGCCAGGTATGCTCCTCCCCACAGTTACCTGGCAACCGCCAGGTAGCCTGATCCACTATAAAAGGGGCTGCTTGCCCCCTCCTTACTCTCTTGCTCTTTTGCTCCCTTACTCCCCGCTCTTACACCCTCTCTCTGTCCCCTCCCCCCTTCCTCTCTCTCCACGTGGTCATGGCCGGCCTCTACTTCTCTTCTCTCCCCACCATTGCCCTTTCCCCTGAATAAACCTCCTCCCCCTTGGAACCGCATGGTCTGGAGTAGTCTGTTCTGAGCTGCAACTTCTTCTTAAAACAACAACAAATATAATTTACATTTTTAATTTTTAATTTAATTTTTAATTTTACTTTTTAATTTAATTTTACATATGCTTCTTAGATAATTTACATTTTTTCCTTCTTAGCATATGTGATTTCTTTTTCCATTCCTTTAAGAGTCTCTTTTCTGTGAATTGCCTACTAATTATTTCAGCACTTTTCTTGTACAATACAATTGCCCTTTGCAAAATATTGTTTACAGACACCTAGCTGTGAAGACATTTATCTGTTCATTTTGTAATACTGAATTACTAAATGTAAATTACTTAGGAAATATTTATGTGCTTAGGAATATGCACACAGGCATACACAGAGGCACACGGCAACTACTAGATTCATTGAGGAAATGAATAAAAAGAAAAGAAGGGCAGTATATAGAAGGAAAGGAAAGGGGGAAATGTAATTGTCTGAAAAAATTTAAAAAGGACAAAAAGAAAGTGCAGCACTGTGCAGTAAAAGCCCCTGTAGAACTGCACTGATCCTCTAATAAGGAGCATAGGTCATTTCAACAGAGATTAGGAGTGGGTTGCAGGTAATATGCTGTTTTTAAAAACATAGTCTGTTAGTTTTCACTAATAAATTTGAAGAATCTTACATATATATTATGTATAATATATATGTATATATTATTATATTATACCTATATTAATATATATGTGTAATATATAATATATCTGTATGTAATATATATAATATATATGTAATATATATAATATATAATTTATATATGTGTATGTATGTAATATATGTATGTAATATATGTAATATATATAATATATGTGTAATCTTTAATATATATGCATGTAATATGTGTAATATATATGTAATATATAATATATATGTGTATGTAATATATGTATGTGATATAAGTAATATATAATATATACGTAATATGTGTAATATATTTATGTCATATATGTAATATATGTATGTAATCTATGTGTAATTTATATAATATATGTAATATATAATATATGTATGTAATATATGGAATATATGTTTGTAATATATATAATATATATAAAAAAGAAATTTTGTCTTCATTTGTGATTTCCCTAGACCTCTCTTTCTTCGTTCCCTTATGACCATTTTTTTTACTGAAGTGTCAGAACACTGAGACTGATACTTGATGTCATCTGGCAGGTACACGCTGGAACAAAAACCAGAGCCCAGTTCTGCCAATACTCTTGTTCTTTCCATTTTGAGTCTGGAAAGAAACAGTTATTTTAGAAAGAAGTATGTGGTACTCTGGTACATCTTCACCTGCATCCCACAGGCTTGGTCAAGGGATATTTGTATAAACAATGCCCATTTCTGAAGGAGTTGATGTGAGTGTGAAATAAAGTAAGAAGTAACTGTA
Organism: Arvicanthis niloticus; assembly: GCF_011762505.2. NCBI lineage: Eukaryota > Metazoa > Chordata > Mammalia > Rodentia > Muridae > Arvicanthis > Arvicanthis niloticus. Next base: position 502,380 of record NC_133431.1, read on the forward strand.
TCTGTCTTGGTACCGGATTCATAGCAGTTTATTTAATTGATGATGATTAAGTCTTGACTGGAGGGGTCTATGAAACACAATGGAGATGAAATAAGAAAGAAAGACACCAAGTTATGAAATTACAGCCTTAGGAAACCACTGTTTGTCACCCCAGAGCTAGAACAGCCTGTCTGGATTGAGGTTCAGCCCAGTGGACTTGATGGATGGGCAAGACCGTTCTATGTAGAGAAAGGGGGTAGAAAATTCTAGGCAAAGCTGAGCAAAGACTCCGAGTAGTGAATATGTGGCCAGCATGTGCTGTACTCCATCACTACAGGGCATATTCTAAGAGACACACTGTCTGGTTTGGGATCACAACTCTACTGCTTTACATCTGAAATCTTATGTGGTTCTTTGTTCCTCCACTTTCTCAACAGAAAAAAAATAGTATGACAATAGTAGTTACTCTTAGAGTTGTTGTAAGGCTTAATTGACACATCCAAAACACTAGAGCTTACAATCACTTCCTGCACATCAGCTGGAAGCAAACCACAGAGAGGAAGGAGTGCGTTTGGTCCCTGCTCCTGGTCCAGCTGAGAGCGGCTCCACAGACCACAACAGGAAGTGATCTTCAGTTATCCCAACGGTCTCCTCCCCTGGGCTCACTTCAGTGCAAACCCATAGTTCCTCGCCTGGAGACGGGTTCTCTCTTTTTGTGTTATTTTTTGTTTTTTGTTTTTTCTAGACTGGGTTTCTCTGTGTAGCCCTGGCTGTCCTGGAACTCACTATGTACACCAGGCTGGCCTCAAACTCAGAAATCTGCCTGCCTCTGCCTCCCGAGTGCTAGAAATAAGGCATGTGCCATCAATTATTGATCAATATTGGTTATCAGCTAGTATTGATAATTATTGACTAATATTTATTGATTATCGATTAGCATTGATTATTAATCATTATTCCATAACTGTCATCCACCTGCCTCTGCCTCCCAAGTGCTGGGGGCTTCTCTAGCTTACCTGCTTTCCTGTTTAGAGTATGGATTAGTGTTTTCTTTTTTTTGTTTTTTGTTTTCATTTGTTTTAGTTTGGTTGGTTGTTTGCTTGGTTTTTGATACAGGTTTTCTCTAGTGTATTATTGTTTTCAAAAGTCAATTGCTTGATTAAGATATCTGGGATCTGAGAAAGGACCACCCAGTTTCTTAATTCTTTTGTATGAAAATCAAGAAATTCAACTAAAATTTTTTCAGGTCCCTGGTACCCTCCACCCCCAGGGTTTTTATAGGTACCTATGGATAGTCTCAAACTCACTTTATCGTTCAAAATAATCTTAAACACAGAGATCTGTCTTACTCTGTCTCCCAAGGGCTAGGATGAGAGGCCTGTGCCAGCATGACAGGGTAGTGCCGAAATAATTATAAGAAGGAATGGGTAGCCTCTCCAAGTCAAGGCAAATTTTGATATGCATGCTGTACAGATAGTTGAAGGGAGTCATGGAGTTGGTGTGGTCTAGCTGCCTTGAGAGGCATGTGTCATAGAATTTTCAAGTTAGAGTTCTTGGCTCCTCTAAAGTGGAAACTTCAGGGTTCCTTGGAACTTCATACACACAAACATACATACATACAAACACACATACATGCATGTGTACAGATCTACAGACAGGCATATATACATTCACACATAGATTGGTTAGAGCAAAGCTCCAGCAAGTAGGCTTCAATCATTTCACACATAGATACATAAATACACACAATAGGTGGACAGAGCAAGCTCCAACACACACCCAGACAAGCTTTACACATATACATCCATACACATAGGTGATGGGTGGAAGGAATATGTTTCAGCCCACATTCTCACAAACCATACATACATACATACATACATACACACACACACACACAAACACACACACATACACAAACACACACATCAATCACTTAATTTAACTTAGTTTACCTGTTTGTAGCATGTGGGATGGGGAGAGGTATGAATGAGGAGTTAAGATGACAAGTTGTAGGGAGTCTATTCCATCCTGCTACTTTGTGGGATTCTGGAGCTGAACACAGATTCTCTGGCCTGCTTTGAGAAGCCTTTCCCTGCTAAGCCTTGCTAGAAATAAAACAGTTTCTTTCTTGAAGAATTTCTTTTTTTTCCATTTTGATTTAAGTTCCAAGTAAGGTTTTTCTGTGTAGAGAATCACTTACACACATCACCTAACAATAAAAAAAGCCTATGGCTAAGGAGCAGGGGTAGGAAATAGGAGGTGGAACACAGGCAGAAGAGAGAATTCTGGGAAATAGTGAGAGAATAAAGAGAGATTCAAGAGACACACTGGAAGTGATGCAGAAGGAAGACACTAAGGAAGAAGTATATATATTATTGTTAAATTTTATTGTTGTTTTATTGTTGTATTAATGTCTTATTGTTAAATTTCAAAACTGGTGGAGGAGCTGACAAGATGGTTCAGCTGGTAAATTAGGCACTTGTCACCAAGTCTGATGACCTGAGTTTAATCCTGGCATGTAGCCGCCTGCGGCCACAAGTCAACTGGGTTCACCTGAAAGGGGGCTGGGAATGAAAGGGGACGGAGGGCGAGAAGAGATGAAGCCAAGACAAAGTTCTCTGATCAAGGCTCAAAGCTTTAATGTTCAGCTCTCAATTTAAACGGGTAGACCCAACCCACAACCCCTCCTGGTTTCAGATGGATGGGATAATCCATAATCCGTTCCAGGTCATGGAGATGTCTCAAGGCAAGCCCAGAGGCAGTTCTGCTTCTGTGTTCTGTGAAGCTAAGGTGGGTAACTCCACCTAGATCCTATCACTTGGTCTGTTGTGGTAAATAAGGTCTCTCAGGCCTGCTCAAGGCTTGGGGGGGAAGGTCACAGTTCCCCCTTTTTTAGTTTATAAAAATGAGCAGTGTCAACAGCTGGATGGGGTACACGAGTCCATCCCATCTGGGGTACAGAGTGGCCAGGCTTATTGGGAGAGATCTTTGTGTGAAGGCAACCTATCTGCTTGAGACACAAGGTTCAAAAGTTAACAGCAACATGATTATCTAAGCCATGTAGGAAATAAGGTTGAAAGTGGAAATGTTTTAGTATCTAATCCAACTGCTTGTTGACAGGGATCAAATAGGCTGGTAGATTTCAACAAAAGCTGTCTGTTTTTAATAGTTTATAGCCCTCTGTTTCAGTGTTTATCCATAGAGACATGAGAATTTGTGTTAACAGGCAAGTAAGCCAGTAATTATTGCTGATTTTAGGCTTATAGCTGATTTTAGGCCTTCAGCGTATAAGCAGGGCTGTCCCTGACATCTCCTCTCTTCTCCAAGTATAGAAGGACCATGGCAATTCTAATCTTTTCAAGGCGGGGATAGAGGCCTGACCTCCAGTAATTAAAGGGGACCTTGTAATGGCTCCAGTCCTCCTGTCCTTGTCCAGTAAGGCCTGAGGGCCATACCCGTCCCGATGTCTTTTTCTTGGAGAGGGGATACTTTTGACATCAACCCCTATGCAGTCAGGCTTGTCCCTCAGGGAACCCAGAAACATATTTTTAACTTTTATTTATATTCCTTTGCAGTGCTTAGCCTCGCAGCCTTAGCAAGAATTCAGATTGCCAGACAGAGGGGGTTCTGGGTGGCCCTTCTCTGCTTGGTCTAGGGGCAGAAGTCCCCTCTTTTAGGTTGGGTGGAGATGAGACTTGGGAACGACCTGGATAGAGTAACAACCTTATCTAGAGTCTTGGGTCCTCCATGGCTAACACATGATAATGTGTCTGACTAAATTTTGTTATCAGATTCTTCATCATCAGAATCATAATCATTAGGCTCAAGATCTGTGTCCACTTGACAGACCAATCTTCCAGACAGCCATCAGGCTCCATTTTTTTTTCTGAGAAAATACAGACCGAGCCAAGACCCCAAATTAAAACAGGGTCAGGACCATTCCAAGAATTAGTTAGGGGGTCTCTCCATTAGACCCTGGAAGTGACTGGATGCCAGTGGCAATCTGCTGCAGACTGACCTTTAACATCAGTTTGCAGAAAATTTAAAATAACACAAAAGCAAGATGTGCTTTTGGTGACCTTGGAGGGTATAATTCTCCCCCCTTTTTTAGTTTAAAAAGCCAACTTTTTAGAGTTTTTGTAAAATCAGGGAAGAAGCACCAATAGCTGTTTTTCCCACACTCAGAGAGTTATAAAGATATTAAAGTCTCATAACCTCTCTTTCACATTTTGTCCTTGAGGATAATAAGGAATTTCAATATTAAATTGTCAACAAAACCTCTCAAATGTTTGACTGTAGTCAAATAACTGTAATAGCCAGTTCCATTACCTGTCTTAGTCTGGTATGGAACACCAAACACAGGAAAATAATATAGGCAATAACTAATTATATTTTTAGTTGTTTCTCTTGTTAAAGTAGTTGCAACTAAAAAGTCTAAAAAGTGTCAAGTCACATGTACATATTTTAATTTTTAAAAATCAAAATGAGTAACATCTATTTGCTAAAATTGATTACATAAGTCCTCAAGGTTTAACACCAATATGAAAAAATTGAGAATACTGAAAACAAGTTTTTGCAATTTAATTTGCACACTTTTTAGAAATGCCAAATTATTGTATCAAGCTATTACTATTTTGATGCTGTAAAGAGTAAGATAGTATGGCCAATTATTTGCAAGGCCTATGATCTGCCTAGTATACAAATCTACTCTGGTATTGCCTTGGGGTTCAGACAATCCAATGAGCTTTTAAATGTTTTAAAAAGTTAAGAGACAGTACATGTTTTAAAAATTAAGCTGTATTTTTATAAATAACTATAAAATTTGAGAATTAGCAATATCTAAAAAAGGAACATTTTAAGTAATTATAAATTATGAGCCATTTACTGGCTATAAGTATATAAATTGAAAGCTTGATTTTCTAGTATTTTAAACAGTGGCTACAACACATAATTTAATTATTTGTGCTCAAGTAGAGAAAACTCAAGAAAATAAACATGTGATCTAAATATGTGATCTAATTACATATACTGCCTTCTCAATAGATGAGGCATCTGTAAATACAGCAAATGTCTTTTCTATGAGCTGCATGCATAGTAAATTTCAGAAAATATAAAAGCATGCAGAGAAAAACTGTAACAACTTATCTTTTGGATAGGGATCACCAAATTTGCTTAAAATGTTTGCCATAATAGGCCAAATATCATTTTTCAATAACCAATTTAATTGCTATTTGGAATAAAGAATATTTTATCAAAAATGTTCTTAGAATTCTATTTTACAATCTTTCATTAACACAAACTTTACTTGTAAATGAAGGATGAATCTACATTAATGGTTTCTTTTGCCAAAGGGCTGCTGTGGGCATATGAGTAATAATAACACAAACAGCCAACAATTTTCATAGTCTATATAATTTGTCTGTTGATAACAGCTTACTTTACTTTCCGCAAAGCTATTTTTCCTTTAGTTGTCAAGGGGAGTTAGGACTTGTATATCCCTTGAGAATATCAAGCAGAGGTTCAAATCCTCTTACGGTAAGCTTAAGATGAGGTTTTAGCCAAATAATATCTCTTAACACTTTTGAAAATCATTAAACACAAATGAAATTAAAAGCAAACCTTTCCAATGATGAGGACCATGGATTTTCAATTACCAGAAATGTAAAGGAATGGTATAAAAACAAACTTCTAGATCTATAATAATTATAAACATATTTACTGAAATGGCAGCTGGAGTAGGCAAGTCAGGCTGTAATGCCCCATTAGTTTTATAAATCTTGTTTGAACTTTGTTTTGGATTAATTCAATAACCAATCTTTTTTAGCTGAGTGAGAATATAAGATGAATGCCAAGCTGAAGGCAATCTTCTAATTGTTACAGAATTTAAGATTAGGTCTCTTGCTAGTAATAGACTGAACCCAATATATATTAGAGGAACCAAAGCCATCTTGTCCTTTCTCTTTCTAAACAATTTGGAAGGAACTAGATGCAAAGGAACAAAAAAAAAAAAAAAACAAGTTGAATAATTCTTTTCCCAGCAGGTAGTTACAATGCCATGGGCGGAGCAGCCATTATTTAAATTTCTCCAGCATAATCATTACAACTCTTGGCCCTGAAGCTGACCCTTCCAAGGAACAAACAAGGCAATAAACAAATTCCAGAAAACACCCTTCAAGGGGCTGGTCAGGATGACCTAGGCAAAAAGAGTATTTGTCACACAAACTTCTGCTGCACCCATTGTATATCAACTTAATTCAAATGTAAATGTTTTTAATCTTGGCCTATATCCTGAGGCCTAGCCCAGAGATTATCTTTCCTGCACCAAGGACAAATTTCTGTCTTGTGACCGGATTGTTTGCTAGTGCCTGTTTTTGAGACCCTCCTTTTAAAAATGACTTGAATCTCCACATTTAAAAAGATCTTTTATCTTTACGGCTCTGTGCAAGCATTGCTTGTACAGTGGTCCCCTGTAAGGCAGCAGCCATGGACAGACCCTGATTGTAAGAGGGCCCAATTTTAGCACAAAGACGAATATATCCATGTAAGTCTGTCTTTGCTTAGTGCAACAGGCTGCATTAGCATTCTCATAAGCCAAATGAGTAACAAAAGGAATTCCTGTTTGAGGATCTCCAAAAATTCTACCAGCTGCTTTCAGCAGCCTGTCTACGAATTTCTGGAATGGTTCCTCAGAACCCTGGTTAATACTGAATAAATTTCCACTAAGGTCCCCTTTAGTAGGTAATTGAATTTAAGCACAGCAGGCAATCATTGCAATCTATGTATACACTCCTGTGGGCAGTTTAACCTGATTAGCATTACCTTCACATTAACCTTCTCTTAGAAGCACTGTTAAGATCCCAATCTGCATTGCCTGCCTGGGCAATCACCATGGCGGTTTTCTTACTAGTATCACGCCATTTTGAGCTCCAAAGCAAGTAATCTCCTACTAACAAGGTAGCCTTACATATAGTTTTCCAATATTTGAGCATTGAATTTGCTTCTATCACAGTATCCAATAAAGCTTGTGTGAAGGGGTCAGTAGACCCATATTGTGCCACAATTGTTTTTTAACTCTTTTATTTAACTCTACCAGCTATAGCCTTTCTTCTATAAAGATAACCGAGTCAAAAAATTTTCAAGCTCACGATTGAACTGCCTGTCAGCTGCAGCCAAAGGAATGTTGGCAATTAACCACATTTTTAAGTTTCCTTTGCAATATTAGTATATAACCATAATTTTTGGAAACAAAACCAATTTTTAACAATGTAAGCAATCTATTTTCTCTAAAATCAACACCAAGTGGATTACTTTTATGTTACAAAGTTTGGCTGCCAGTTCTTATATATGAATGCATGATAGTGCAGCCTTTAATATCTCACTAAATAGACATTGCTTTGATATCTTTTATACATCTGGTTTTTGAATGACTAACCCTGTGTTACCAGTTTTAAGCCAACTTTTTGTTACCAAAGTTGTAAATCTTTAACCAAACCCAATAACTTATAGGCCAATAATTTATAACCAAGACATGAACATATTTGTACCTTAAAACCAATTACAAACAAAAATGAAGTAACAACACATCTTATATATTTAAACCGAACAAAATTTCTTGCTTTTTCTAGCCACAATTCTAAAATAAAAGCACCTTATCACTGAGATTTTTTTCCATGACAAACAACTCTTAACTTCCTTATTTAATCCAAGAAATCTGCCTGTCCCTTTAAAAACAGCCTTTCCATTCTTTTTGCTGGCATAACCCAGAGAGAGAAGAACTGCTTTTCAAAACCCGTCTCTCTCTGAAGTTTAAGATCTAGCACTTTATCCCTTTCTTTAGGAGATGGCTGTGGCTGCTTTTTTAGTTTTCCAATTTCTTCTAACCCTGCTCTTTCTCGTCTGAGGCAGCTCTTGAAGGCTGAGGGCAGATGCCCGTCTCCTATCCCGAATTCACTGTCACCCCTAGGCAAAGTAGGCATCGGGTCAACACCTATTTGACCTAGACCTATACCTTATCCCTTACAACGCACTTCCTGCAAACATGGCCTCCCAAACTTACCTAGCGCTAGATTCAATACTGTTTGCTACTTCCTAAGTGCGCGGGATACCTTCTTTTATTCCCGTTTTCCCGTGGGGCCCCACCTAAGACAGTGTTTCCTCAGCTGGTCCCCGTTTTCAAGTCCCACGATGGCTCGCCAATCTGTAGCCGCCCGCGGCCACAAGTCAACTAGATTCACCTGAAAGGGGGGCTGGGAATGAAGGGGGAAGGAGGGCGAGAAGAGATGAGGCCAAGACAAAGTTCTGGATGGGATAATCCATAGTCCATTCCAGGTCACGGCCGGAGATGTCTCAAGGCAAGCCCAGGGGCAGTTCTGCTGTGTTCCGGGCAGACAAGGTGGGTAACTCCACCTAGATCACTTGACCTTGCTGTGGCAACCAAGGTCTCTCTGTCCTGCTCATGGTGGGGGGAAGGTACAGCTCTCTTGCTTGATCACTGTCTCATGCTCAGCCTGCTCTCTCATCCAGCCCAGGACCACTTGCTTAGTGATATTGCCACCCTCAGTGGAAGAGTCTTCATAATCAATCATTAACACTATCTCTCACAGAAATAGCAACCAGCCATTCTGATGAGGGCAGGCCCTCGATTGAGGCTCCTTCAGATGACTATAGCTATGAAATGTTGAGAACTGAAAACAACTATGACACAGACACAATAATAAATGAGGAAGTTGTAAAACCCCCAAACCAATGATTTAACCATATCAATTCCAGGAGCCCCTCCCACAACAAGAGGGAGTTGGAGTTGTGGCTGAGCAAGGACAAAATAGGGAGGGCACCTGGCTCAGAGAAGGGAAGGATACAATGGAATTGGGAGCACAGAGGCTGTGCTTACTTGGGGTGAGCATCTTTAACACTGGGTTCCCAGGCCAGTGGTATGAAAGAGGAGGCTAAAACAGCTGGAAGGTGGACAGAAAAGCAAATTGTTCCACATAACTCAAATTACCAACAACAAAAGGCAAGACCTCTAAGAAAGATATGCTAAATTTGTTAGAATTGATGAAGAACAACATTCCATCTTATGACAGCTCCAAGTTCAAAACTACAGAGTCACATAGGAACTGGGCAGAGGGTAGTTCAGAAGGTGGGAAATGAGGGCTTTGTCTTTCCACCCTTTAAAACTAGGTAGGCAGAGCCTGATTTTGCCCTGGATCCAAGCAGTTTCAAAGAGCTCTTGGTCATGGACTAGTCAATGGGTCTAGGTCCTGTTGTTAAGAAGGGTTTAACCCAAGGTGTGGGGCTAGTAACTAAATTGACTAGGGTGGAGTCTGTCTCATTTTCTCAGTGAGAGAATAACAAAGTGCTACACACAGAATAGACAGCCTCAAGGGGTCAGTAAAGGCTACCCAGCATATGCCAACACTTGTACAGAGGAATGAAGATGGGAAGGTATCTGTCAGCCATGTAGCAGGGTTCTAAGTAGGCTCTAACTTCCCCAAAAATTAAGACCATGGACACACCACCCCCTACACCAAGCTCGGAAACATCTTCCAAACACTTTGTGGCTTCAACTCTCCAGGGCATCCACTATACTGTGCTTCCACATTCACTTTAGTCATCTCCCTCTACAAATAATCCAGAAAAATCCAAAAAACCAGGCACACAGACACAAATCTGACAGATAAGCCATTCTGACACAAAGAACAACAATGACACATCAGCCTTCAGTTGGGATTCCTGAGGGTTCCAGTGTTCCAGTCCATGCACTAAGATGTTGTGCCGAAGTCCCTGGGACCCCAGAGACGACCAAGAACCTATTGCAATGCATATATACAAAGGTCTGTACTATGAGCTCAGTAACAAGTTTTCCCCACAGTCAATCTCACATCAGGTCCAAACTGAGAGACCAAGTATAGGGGTACTGAGTATTTATTGTAGTTACAGCAAGATTGGGCATTAACATACAGGTCAGCAACTTAATTTTTTAGAAACGGCAGGTCTGGCATGATTTGCAGGAACCAAAAATGGGCAAAATCATCTGACAACTACGATGGGTAAGCTAATTTTTTTCCTCTTTAAGTTTTATTAGCTATCTATATGTAGCTAAATCCTGCTGTTGTACCTTGACTGGCTGTTGATAAGTAAGTTTTGTCATAGGATGTTTGCTCAAGTGGACTTTGTGCAATCTCAAAAACTGTGCATGCCTCCTAAAGATACTGAAGACCATCCTCTCTTGCTTTTCCTTTCCTACCTCATCCCTGTATCATAGCCCCCACTTGGGCAGACAGTTTCTGTTCACTCACATGCCATGCCTGAAAGGACACAAGGTAACTTTTCCATAGATCTACCACACTAATTTTTATCCCAAATGCAATTTTCACAGTTGCCTCAAGTATTGTACTAAACACCAGAAGCAACCTAACCCTGCTAATGACAAAGTCTCCTTGTAGATTACTAAGATCATAACTTCCTGCCCACATCTTCTCCCAGCTTTCAACATTAGCAAGCATTCCCTCCTGAACATAACAAACAGGTCAGTAAAAGTGGCAAAACTCAGCCAATGCTCTCTGAAAATGCATACATTAAACAATAACCCAGGAACAAAACTCCCACCCAAACAAGACAAATCAAAAAATCAGTACCTAAATCAATAATCACTTCAAACCACAATACCTAGACAACACCATTGGAATATAATAAATAACAATCAGGAACATATGTCACCAAGAAGTCCAAGCTATCCTATCACAGCAGGTCCTGAGAAATTCAAACATGCAACAGATATGGTACAAAATAGGTTGTTTGGGGGCAGGAGATGAGTGAGAATCTGGGGAAGGGATAGAGATGCACAAGAGGATCTGCAGACAGGCAGACTGACAGGGAGCAGAGAGCTCTGAGAGTAGAGAAAGAAAATAGAGAGGGGGCATGTGCAGAGAACAGAGACAGGGAACAAACAGAGAGAGCTGTGTAGCTGGTGGTCAGTGTATATAAAGCACACCTGACAACAGCAGCAGGTGATGGAGGCAGGGAATGACTTAAGCAGTTGCTAAGTCCCTGAGAGCACAGCATTGAAATTACCTGTGCACTGACAACTACAGAGACAAGGTCCTGCTCTGTGGAACAGGAAAGGAAGAGAGAATCTCAGACATTAAAGATGAATAAAACAAAATGGATACATTGGTCAAAAAATGTGGATACTAAAAGTTTTCTGGCCCATAACAACCTGGAATTCTGCAACATATGAGAAGGGAAAAACTACAGATGACTGGAATAGAGAAAGGTGACTATCACCCCAAAGGGCTGATAGAAAATATTTTCAATGAAATCATAAAGGAAACTTTTCCTAAACCAAAGAAGATGCCTGTTAATGTACAAGAAACATCCAAAAAACCCAACGGATTGGAGAAAAAAAAGTCCCTTTACCACATAATAAAGAAACACTAAACATAAAAAATAAAGCAACATAAAAACTGAAACAGAAAAAAAATTAACAAAAATTAAACAAAGCAAGAACAAGTAATGTATGAAAGCAGATCTGTTAGATTTATGCCTGTCTTCACTAAAAACAGGTTTTGCTTGTTTTTTTGTTTGTTTGTGTGTTCGTTTGTTTTATAACAGGGTTTCTCTGTGTAGCCCTGGCTGTCCTAGAACTCACTGTGTAGACCAGGCTGGATTCAAACTCAGAAATCCGCCTGCCTCTGCCTCCTGAGTGCTGGGATTAGAGGCATGGGCCACCACTGCCCAGTTATGCCTGTCTTCCTAATGTATACTATAAAAGACAGAAGGGTTTAGACACATGTGCTGCATATTCAGAGAAATCACTTGTTTCTATAAGAAAGTAACTGGTCAAATGTTTTGGGCAGATTCAGAATGAGTCATGACAGTGAAGTTACTCTGAGGACGCCTCCTGATCTAACACGTGAGGAGCATCACCAGGGACCTCACAGGTGGTCACATCTGGCTGATGCTTCCCATGCAGCCCCAGAGAGGACCCAGCACCCCAGCTCCCACTGCTCAGCTGCCTGCCCCTACCCATTTTGGGCAGTGATCCTGTGCTCACCATGACTCGATTTCAGAGCTTTCCTGAGGTCTCCACACAGCACCCGACAGCAGTGCTCAGAGCAGGACACAGAGAGCCACTTAAGACTGCACAGGAACAGTGAACTTGTAGACTGGCATCCAGAACAATCCACCTCCTTGTCTGATTGGCAGGTCTGCTTGGAAGCATTGATTGGCCAGTGAGTCTTACCACTCCTCAAGGTTAAAGTGTGCTTTTGAACATGAAAGACAGCATTCAAACAATGAAACAAAAGCAGACAATTAACACATGTGAGCAGCAAGCAACAAAACAAAAACAGAGAGTTGAGTTCAGGCTGACTTATTTCTTGCCACATTTTCATTAACATGACTTACCTTTCTCGATGCAGCAGATTTCAGCGATGACCACCTTCATTTCACTTCTGAATTTTTGGCAGATACTTCTTCCAGCAAGTTCCCTCACTAGATCTCTCGTTCTTCCTGCCCACGTTGGGTGCCAAAAAATGTTATGACCCTAGCAAAATGTTGAGGCCCGGGCTGCCCAGCTGTAATCTCTAAAGAATCTCCCTAAAGAGTATCTCTAAAGAGTCTGATTCTCTGCTGTCTGCCTCTGCCTTTTATGTCCCACTTCTAAGCCATGCCTCTAAGTCACACCTTTAATCATGCCCTTAGGTCTTGTCTCTAAATCTGATCTCTAGGTCACATCCTTAAGTCACACACCTTTAATCTCACACACCTTTAATCTCACACACCCAAGGAAAGTCCTGGGTATCCAAAGCAAGATGTTATCAGAGTGTGCTCAGCTGTTGTAGGCTATTGTAATCCAAGTCTCATGTCAGGGTATATGGCTCAAGATGGCTGCAAATCTGATAGCTGCTCTCTGGTAAGAGTCAGATCCCAACAGAAATGGGACAAAAAATTAGTCAACTTAAATCCAACTCTCTGTTTTGGTTTGCTTCAAGAAAGGTAATGAAAACGGACAAGACATTAGTCAGCCTGAATTCAACTCTCTGTTTAGGTTTTGTTTACTGCTCACATGTGTTAATTTTCTGCTTTTGTTGTTGAATGCTGTCTTTTTTGTTCAAAATAAAAAGAAGCTTAGGTTAGAATCCAAAATACAACCAAAGGGTGATGAAAATTTGTCAGAGCCAGATTGCGCAGACCAAGAGGAAGAGGAAGTCAAATTTTATGACACTGAAATGCCCTCTCCCTATGTGTCTCCACCTCCAAGTGCTCCCCCAATGGAGACAATGGTTGTAGATCCCCAAAAAGGAGTTACCGGACAAAATTTCTCCCCTTAAACAAATGACAGAGTTTAAAAAATAATATCAGGACTTAAGTAATCAGTTACACAAATTAAGGACATGGAAGAGCTATCAAGAGACTAACTGCAAAAATCCCCCAGATTTTCATGTTCCTCAACCCAGTGTCCAAAGGCAGTCCCTATCCTCTAGCCTTAGTTCAGCTACAGATCAGCCAGAGGAGGGAAATGCTGAGGCTTTTCCTGTATCAGAGACCAGAGACGCTCAAGGGGTTGCTTGGAGACATCACACAGGGTTTAATTTTCAAATTATTAAAAAATTAAAAAGTGCAGTATCTCAATACAGTGCCACTGCTTCTTTTACTCTTGCAATTTTAGAGTTTGTGGCAGAAGAGTGGCTGACTCCTAGTGATTGGAATATGTTAGCGAGAGCAGTTCTTAGTGGTGGTGACTATCTTATTTGGAAATCAGAGTATCATGAGAATTGTAAAGAGACAGCTAGGAGAAACATTCAGGCAGGCAATGGTTGGTCCTTTGATGCCTTAGTAGGAAAAGGGCAATTTGCTTCTAGTGATAACCAGATGCAATAAGATCCAGGTTTATATGCTCAAATTCAAAATACAGCCATGAAGGCTTGGCGTAAACTTCCGGTAAAGGGAGACCCTGATGCATCTTTAACAACTCTCAGGCAAGGGACTGATAAACGATTTTCTGACTTTGTTCATCAATTAATGACAACAGCAGGGAGGATTTTTGGTAATGCAGAGACAGGTGTAGATTATGTGAAACAACTTGCATATGAAAATGCTAATCCTGCCTGCCAATCGGCCATTAGACTTTATAGGAAAAAAAAAAAAAACAGACCTTATGGGTATATCAGACTCTGTTCTGACATAGGGCCCTCTTACCAACAGGGCTTAGCTATGGCAGCTTTCATGCAAGAACAATCAGTAAGAAAATTTTTGGCAAGTAAAGAAAGAAAGGCATGTTTTAAATGTGGCAAGCCTGGACACTTTGCATGAGATTGCAAGGTAGAAAATGAGTTAAGCCAGAGACAGCCCAGAAAACAGCCTGGGCTCTGCCCACTTTGCAAACGTGGAAGGCATTGGGCTAGTGATTGTAGGTCTAAACAAGACGCACAAGGTAACACCCTTTCCCATAATCAGGGAAATGTGAACAGGGGCCAGCTCCAGGCCCCAAACCGACGAAAGCCAAAACAGGCTTATGGAGCAGTCAGTGTCCTACCGGCAAACACCAATCCCTTTTGGAACTTAGTCGATCAACACCAGGAAGCACAGGACTAGACCTCAGTTCTGCCACCCACATAGTATTAACACCAGAAATGAGATCTGAAGCCTTCTCATTAATTTCTGGGGCCAAGATCTGTTATCCCAGTTGGGATTGATTATGTGCAGCCCTAATGAAGTAATCCCTGCTCAAATGATAAACTCTGGATTTTCCCCCAGGGACAGGATTAGGATAAAGTGAAAGAAGGTATTATCTAACTTGGATCAGGTCAAGGAAAGGATTAGGAGAAAGTGAAAGAAGGGATTATCTAACTTGGATCAGGCCATAAAGGCTCATGATTTATATCATCTTAATTCTAAAACTTTAAAAGGTATGTTTAAAATTACCAGAGAATGAGCTAGACAAATTGTTAAACAATGTCAATCATGTGTTAAACTTTTACCAGTTCCTCATTTGGGTGTAAATCCAAAGGGACTGATACCAAACAGCATCTGGCAAATGGATGGATGTTACTCATTATAATGAATTTGGCAAGCAAAAATATATCCATGTTTGTGTAGATACATACAGTGGTTTCATTTATGCAACATTACAAACTGGAGAAGCAAGCAAGCATGTGATCGCTCATATGCTGGCTACAATCGCTGTATTGGGTGTGCCTAAACAGATAAAAACTGACAATATCCCAGGTCATACAAGCTCCAGTTTCCACCAATTTTGTAAGAAATTGGGAATACTACATAAAACGGGCATTCCATATAATCCAAAGGGCCAAGGTATGGTAGAAAGGGCACATCAAACCATTAAATGTCAATTTGAAAAAAATAAAAAGGGGGAATGATACCCTACCAAGGAATCCCCCAGAAATATCCTTCATCATGCACTCTTTATTTTAATTTTTTTAAATTTGGATTCTGAAGGAATATCTGCTGCAGATAGATTCTGGCATCCTGATACCAAAAAGAATTTTGCAACAGTCCTCTGGAAAGACCCATTAACTGGAACCTGGAATGGGCCAGACCCAGTGCTTATCTGGGGAAGAAGTTCTGTTTGCATATATTCCCAAACTGCAGATGCTGCACGTTGGCTGCCAGAGAGACTCATTAAATAAATAGACAACAATAACAAATCCAGGGAGGAGAAAACCCCTGAGAAGCATATTTTTTTTCATTGAAGGAAACATGAAGATGCTTCACAATTGCCTTCAAACTGGAACAGATCAATGAGTAAACCTGACTTGGGAAGTTATCAGTGCTGAAGGAGACATCACCACCTGAATCTCCAGGGTGGCTTTATTGGACTCTTGATTCCCTGACTTATGATTCAGTGGGGAACTAGATTGTTTTAGATTTTTGGGAATTTAGATTGTTTAGACCCAGGAGAAAACACACTACCACAGTTACTATAGTTGTTTTTTGGGTTTGAGATTGACTAGAGCAGGAACAGGGATTTCCTTACTTGTTTGCTTTAGATCAAAGGTATGATCAGTTTTGTTTTTCAATAGATTTAGATTCTGATTTAAGACATTTATAAACAGAATAGAAGAAGCTTACACTTCTTACTCCACTGATAGAGAGAGTTATATGTTGCCCTTAAAAAAGAGTGTTGCTGTCATACTAACTATTCAGGCATTGTTAAGTCTCTTGTCTTTTGGGTCCATGCAGTTCAACAAACTGATGGCTTTTGTACAAGATGCTATTAAAATGAAACCCATACAGGTCCACTATTACAGGCTGGAAGTAGGGGACCCTGAAACCTCTGTCATCAAGACTGACGAGGATTAACCCCTAACTTACGCGCTAGGCCGGATAGTCAATGATGGGTAAGAGAGCATACCGAGACCCTTGCCCCTAAAAGAAGGGAGGCCTCACCATTCTAAGACAGGAACTCAACCAGTGGCTGTTGAGTATCCAAGGACGGGAAAGGGAGGCTAGGGTCCTTTGCTCCAACCTAGGACAGGCACGGTTTCCATAAGTTTTCCCAGCCTTCCGTTTTGAAAAAAAAATTAAAAAGGGGGACCTCTTGGGGGCCAACTTTTAGCAGAAAGCAGCTATCAGCTTTGCAGCCATCTTGAGCCATATACCCTGACATGAGACCTGTATTACAATAGCCTACAACAGCTGAGCACACTCTGATAACATCTGGCTTTGGATACCCAGGACTTTCCTTGGGTGTGTGAGATTAAAGGTGTGTGACTTAAGAGTGTGACCTAGAGATCAGATTTAGAGAAAAGACCTAAGGGCATGATTAAAGGTGTAACTTAGAGGCATGGTTTAGAAGTGAGACATATAAATGCGAAAGGCAGATAGCAGAGAGTTATACTCTTTATGGAGACTCTTAAGAGATGAGAGAAAGAGACACTTTAGAGAGAACGAGACACATTAGGAACTAGGAGGAGTACAACTAGGAGCTAGGAACTAGGAAGTCCAGACTTGGGATTTGGACTAGGAAGAGAAACTGAAGAATAAACGGGATTGAATCACACTCTGTCTGGTCTCCATTCTTCGAGTCTGTCCTCACTCTCTCTCTTGCTGAACTCTGACCGGCGGACCAGAGCGGCAGCTTGGGCAGGAATACAGTGGCCTCCCCAAATGTGGGGCAGCCCGGGCCTCAACATTTTGCTTGGGTTGCAACAAGATAGGATTAGCTAGGAATTGTTATTAATATTGAGATTAATATTGCTACTCTCATAGGCATTGTGCCTATATAACACATTTAGGAATACAAGGCTTAGAACCAGTCCTTCTTTAACTTTTTTAACTGATCTGAGATGGTCAGCCTGTGAGTTAGGGGCCTATAACAAATTCATGGCTCTGAGTTTATTCTTAGGGTGTTTTTTAGATTTTAATTAGAATAGCTGAGAGGAGTTAACAGACAACAGTCCAGATTACCTTATATAGATAGTTGGTTTTCAAAACATCAGAAGTCCACAGAATTGATGTTCCAAACATTTCAGTATTAATGTTCATTTTGATTAGAGACCTGTATGCTCCTGACTGCTTCCTGTCTTGGATTCTAAGAAGAAATTGAGCATCTTTGGAGTTATTCCAGTTGTGGTGAGATGGCCACTAGGCCAGAATTGCCTCTTTCCATCTATAGACAAATTACTGTCCAGAAAAGGACACACTTGCAGAATAGTAACCTGATTATATCTGCCAAGACAGAGTACTCAGCCCTTAATAATTCTGCATCACTAGGTCTGTCAGAGGATCCTGGTCCCGAAGGCTGAAGATCAGATGCTTTAACATTCTGTAGTATAGGGACTGTCCAGGTGTTCAGTGGCCTCTATAAATTGGCTAAGTTGGAGAAGCTATGCTTTGTGCTTCCCATAATTTCAGTTAACTTAGTCATTCTGTATTTTTGATGGGGTTGAAAACTTATAGTCTCATAGCCAATCCTGGCTATTTACTTTGAGAGAAAAGATTTGAAAGGATGGTTTTCAGCTGACTTTCGTTCTAACGCCAAGAGAAAATCCACGTTCAGAACTAAGACTTTTATTTAGGAGAGATGACAGAGGTTCTGGTTAGTCAACAAAATGATGGACTGGGTATTAGGTCTATCTTGCACCTTACTGACACAAATTGGTATAGTTATGCTCTAATGGCATTTTGAGAGAAAAGATTTATTTTAATATGAAGGGTGATATGTAGGAGGAGCTAAGGTGGGAGGAGTAAGGAAATGAAGAGGAGGAGTAAGGAGATGAGGAGAAGAAGGAGAGGAGGAGCTAGGTGATGAGAGAGAGAAAGAGAGAGAGGGGGGACATGGAGGGAGATGTTCGTGTGTCTCCACCAGTCAAACATAGTTGAGATATCTAGGTTGGGTATTGGGTTACACTTGTGATTATATGGGCATCTTGTTATTGAGCATTACCAAACATATAAAGCATTTGATTAACATTTAAAAATTGTATAAAAGCAAAAAGGAGAAGGGGGGTAGAATAGGGACTTTCTAGGGAGGAGAAAAGGGGAAAGAGGATGGCATCTAAAATGTAAATAAAATATCCAATAAAAAATAAATACAAAAAAAAGTAAAGTATCCAATAAAAAATAAATAAATAAATAAATAAATAAATAAATTTTAAAAAAAGAAAAAAGGAAAAAAAGAATAAAAAGTTGCTTTTGACTCAGGCATTTTGTCACAACACTTAGAAAATACAGGTAAGATTTAAATAATACAGGTAAAATGCTTAGCATAGTAAACTAACACTATAACATAATCGTCTACTAACAATTTTCTGTATTATAATGTTATGATATACTAATTTTTTTATTTTTCTTTCAGATGTTCTTTTTACTGTTTGCATTTAATTTTTATATGGCTTATTTTGTCACACTTTCCAAATTAATGTCAATGTACCAGTTCATATATGGGTCAAATAAACTCCATCATAGCATCTGGGAAAAAAATGAAAGCAAGGTGGTAACTTTTCTGTCAGTCCTTGGAGCACAGAGCTTATGGCAGAGAGCTGTACAGAAGGAACAGGGCTTCATTGCTACTAATATATAAGCACGTTGCATGGCTTTGCCCCTGGAGAGAGATTTCCTATCCTGCATCATCCTACACAGTTTAAAAATCTCAATTTTGTTTTGTTTAGTTTTTGTCTTGTTTCTGAAGACACTCCAAAATGGTTAACTAGGTGCTTATTAACATATTAAAGGGGATGCTGGCTGCCAAATTATCACAGCATTGCAAGTACCTCTTACAGAGTCCTGGCACCTCTCAGCACCTCTCTGCCCCCTAAACCTTTCTAGCCCTGAGCTCTCTTTCCTTCCCTTGGCTTCTCTTTCCAATAAGCCCAGACAGTTTGACCATGTATTCTTGGGCTCTTGGTGCTTCTTTTGATCTTCCTCCTCTTGGCACTTTGTTTTCTTGGTTCCCTTGGCCTTCTCTCGTTTTTCCTTTTGCTCACACTGCCTCTCTCTCTCCTCATAGCAAGGTTCAGTCTACTATCCAATGTAGCATACTACTCTTTTTCCCCGACCCTTATACTTCTAGTTGCCTCTGCCTCTTATCTCCCTCACATCTACAATAAATAAAAACCTTCTAGACAAAGATACCTTGGAAGTGTCAGGTCCACATTTCCATTAAAAAACTTTCAAATATTATGGGGCATGAGAGAAGAGAGAGGTCATGAGTATGGGTGCATTGCATTCTTCAAGTCTAGTTTTCCAGATGACTCATCCCCGAGGAGCCACTTTGCCTCGGTCCACAAGGATCCTGTTCCACTGAAGAATCTCAGAAGCCAGGAGCAAAAGAGGAACCAGAAGAGGCTTCCTGAAAAGCCCAGACCAGATGGACAGACTGATGAACTACAGGAGGATGAAGTTGTTATAACTCCCTTAAGTATAACAGCAAAAGGTGAAGATGAAAAGTCAAATTAAAAAGAGAAGAACAAAGTCAGATGCTAAAGCAAGTCAGAACACTTCGTACCATGATGAAAAGGAAGTTGATGAAGGAGCCTGGAAAACTAAAATTAGTCACAGAGAGAAATGTAAAGGCGACAAACTGCTGATTGATTCTGGCTCATTGGATTCAACTGGCCCTGGTGTTATATTTTCTAAAAAAAAAAAAGAAAGGGAGAACAAGGATATATTTGGTAGAGGGGCAGTGTGGTACAGGGGAAGGGAGTGCCTCTGCGGGACCATGAAGAGGCATTCCTTCCCCCTGAGGTACCAGCCACACAAAGGGTATAGTATACAGTTCATGTAGAGGATAGGGAGAAGAGTTGAGGAGGTAGTAGAGACAGAAACAGAAGAGGGAGAAGGAGAGAAAGAGGGAGAGGGAAAAGTAGAGGCTGGCCATGCACACGTGGGGGGTGTGGATGGGAGAGAGAAGAGACAGAGAGAGAAGAGATTAAGAGCTTATCTTTGTAAGAGATATAAAGAGGTGGAAAGCAGCCCCTTTTATAGTGAGTTAGGCCTACCTCGGTTTTGCTAGGTAACTGTGTGGAATAGCCTAGAAGAAATGGTACCATCTGGGATAGAGAATGGCATCAGTTACCACTGAGCAACTTACAGCACCATTTCCTGTTTATTCCAAGACGAATAAAGGCAATTATTATCTAAATGCTCAAATTAACAACTGTAAGTCTGGACAAAAACATTCCAAAATTCGGGATTCTTCAGAGTGGAATGAAAATTTTAATGGAGGAGGCAGGAGTAAAAAGTCTGAAAAACTCACCTCACCACTGAGAGCAGGTGAGGGGAAGTGGAACTCTGTCCCACCTGCCTCTGCAGACAAGGGGCAAGCAGAGCCATGTGCTTGGACTCAAGACCTCAGTGATGGTAATTCAGATGATAAAAGTGGGGGAAGGAACTGGAGTGATCACTCAATATTTTCTGGCATTTCGTTCTCTGCTGAGCCAGTTTTCCAGAATACCACTTCTGATTATCAGTGGGATGTCAGCCGTCATCAACCCTATATCGATGATGAATGGTCTGGGTTAAATAGTTTGTCTGATCCCAACTTAGACTGAAATGCACCAGTCGAGAAGTGGGGGAACTGGGTAGATGAAGAAAGAACTTCACTTCTGAAGTCCTGGGAACCAATTTCTAATGATCAAAACTTTTCACATGATGATAAAGAAAAAGGAGAGGGAGCTCTACCAACTGGACCATCTGAAAAGAAAACACAGAGAATAAAAGAAGAAGCAAGGTAAAGGTAACTCTCTCACACAGGATACAAAAGAACCAGAAAAGGACATTAGAGAAGAGCTTCTAGTGAATTCCTCTAAAACAAGAGAAAGCTTGCTCCCTAAAGACCATGAGCACTAATGATCCAGCAGAAGTACTTGTCCAAAACAGCCAGCCTATCAAGACTCTTCCACCTGCTAACTCTGCCAGGACATTTGTTACCTTATCTAAACAGACTCCCAAAGATACTTGAGCTCATCCCAAGTGTCACAGATGTTACAAGGAACAGACATAGATATGCCCATGTCAAGTGCTAAGCAAATCAGTGTGCCTCCATTGCAAAGTTTAATATTAACTGAAAATTGCCAAAACAAATAAAAAGAAGGAAAAGGCCAGGTGAAAAATGTGATTTCTTTTTTTTCTGATTGCAACAACACTGTCTTGAGGATTATGCTGTTTATGCAATCATTTGTAAACATGTACACAGTTTTATATAAATTTAAATCAATTTTAAAAACAAAACTAAACACAAACACCATAAACTGGAATCAAAGGAAAGTTAATTTATGAAATTAAGATTCCAAAAAAATTTATGCTATACTGGAAGACACTTGGGGGAGTCTTTTCAATTGAATGAGAATGATCTTTCTTTCTTTCTTTCTTTCTTTCTTTCTTTCTTTCTTTCTTTCTTCGGGATATTTTCTTTATTTACATTCCAAATGTTATCCTCTTTCTTGGTTCTCCACCAACCCCCTGTCCCATCCCCCTTCCCCTGCTCCTGTGAGGGTGTTTCCCCCATCCCCACCTCCAGCCTCCTGGAGAATGATCTTAATTTAAGAATATTATCTTGTTTTTATAGAAGTTCTCCGTTTACAATAGATTGTGCATTTTCTCATCTGCAGCTGAGGAATAATGGATTCTGTTTAGAGAGAAGCTCTCTAGAGACCAATAGGCAAATCCTTGGGTCTTGGGCATGAACTGAGACCATCTGGATCTGTTTTAGGCTTAAATCAAAGTACTTTGATCAAATGCATAATTTGCCATATCTTATGTATTTGTTGTACTGATTTGTATTGAAAGAATCACAGGTGCAAATAAAAAGTCATTTATCATCTGGGGCCTCAAATCCTGAGGCCTCAGGGAAGAAACAAACAAATGAACAAACAAACAAAAAAATATGTACAGAAACTCAGAAAGCCAGAAGCCAAGTCCTTCTCTACTTTGAGGAAATCCATAAAGAAAGCTTCCAACACTCCCAAAGACAACAAACCGCAGGCAGCCCATTAATACTCCAATTACTACTTTTGGTCTGAATGATATCAGAGTTAACCTAAGAACTTTTCAAGAATAATTAGCCAGGATGAAGTGGCACTCCCTGTGAGATGCAGAGATAGGCAGATGTGAGTTTGAGACTAGCCTAGTTGTCTACAAAGGTAGTTGGTACCACAAAACTACTTAGTGAGAACTTGTCTCAGCAGACAGACAAATGTGGCCAGAATTTCCTGTGCACGCCTTCATTTCTAGTACTCAGGAAGCCAAGGTTAGAGAGTTGAGGGTTTGAGGAGAGCACTGGAATGAAGCAAGATTCTGTATTTAAGGCGAAATTCAAGTCTTGGACTTGGTGGTGTAACAATTTGCCTGCGTATGCAAGGTCCTGGGTTCAGTACTCAGAATTAACAAAACAAAACAAAACAAAGAAACAAACAAAAACCCCACACAGGGTAGAGAGATGGCTTAGTAGATAATACCACTGACTTCTCTTCCAGGGATCCTGAATTCACTTCCCAGCAACCACATTTCAAGTACACAGACATCTGTAATGAAATTCGATGCCCTCTTCTGGTGTGTCTAAAGAGAGGGACTAATAAAATAAAAAACACATCAAAAGATCATTCACCATGATCAATAAGGTAGGCTTCATTCAAGATGTGCAGAAATGGTTCCACATAATTTAATTAAAGTGTATGAAGAAAAGGTGTAATCTCTTAGATGATGAAAAATTCTTTGACAATATTTAACTTCAATGTGTGATAAAGTTCATGGAGCAATTAAGGATATAAGGGACATACCTAAACATAATAATGTCACTTTACAGCAAGCCAATAACCAACATTAAATAGAGAGAAATTCTAATTAATTTTACTAAATCATAAACAAGAAAGGGGGTCTATTCTCTCCATGTGTATTCATTATACGATTTAAAAGTTTAGCTAGAGAAAAAACTGAAAGAGAGAACCTCATGTAAATTAGAAAGGAGGAAATAAAATTATCTTTATTTGCAGATGATATGATAATAAGCACAAGTGAACTAAAACTTCCCAAAGGCAATTCCCAGAGCTGGTAAACACTTTCAGTAAAGTTGTTGGATACACGATTAACTAAAAAAGAAAAAGAAAAACCGGTGGTCTTTGTATGTACAAATGAATTTACCAGTGTAAACAAAATAGAGAGATATCATAAAGTTTGAAATGATGGTTGATGTTTGTCAATTTTTTTCTACATAATAAATAACCTCAAGTAAGTCAATGTCAATGTGTTGGGTAAGATCATACAAATTATTTTAAGTCACAAATTACTTTTGATATTATTGAAGGTGCTCAAAGACTCCTGCAATATAAAAAGTCTTTAATAGATTGATTACTTACTAAATTGTTTAGTCATCTATAAAGATATCAGAAAGTACAAGACTTTACTGCATTGATTACGTTTATGGTGTTTCTCTGCATTATGACTTTTTCTCATGGTTTCTAGGATGACTGCCACATGCAAATGCCACATTGCTTATTCATAGTGTTTCTATCCAGAATGTATTCTTTTTTGTTCATGAATACACTTGTTGTGAAAAGTTTTTATTACATTGATTTCAGTTATAAGATTTCTCTCCAATATGTGTTCTGTTATGTATTAGAAGATGACTGTGATATCTAAATGTAGGAAGAAGCAAAAAGAAACTTGTTCTAAAGAATGCCTTTTGTTACCAACCTGCATTTAATCATAAATTGAAACTTAGTTGAAGTCCCAGGTTATAAGGGACCAGAGTATTTATCTCTGGCCAGCTTTCATTATATATGTTTGTTCCCCCAAAACACAATGACTGCTCCTAATCATAATTTATGTTATTCGTGTTTTATTCTTCACGATAAAATGCTTGTTTCTAACCACAAAAAATGGGTGCAATAGGCTAGACCATAGAACCTACATTCTGTGTCATTTGACCTAGGGTAAAAACTGAAGGAAATACTGATTGGTAAAAAAAAAATGTAGCTGTAACTTGACACTGGTATGTGTGGTTTTCAAGTTGGGAATCTATATTATGTTCAGGCTCAGGGTGGGGGTGTGGTGGGGTGATGCACCTAAGCTTCTGAGTATATTTTTGTGGTCTTGAATAATCAGTATTGAATTGGCTACAAAAATTCTTATCGTTCTTGCACTGTCCTGGTGTTTGAATGGTGTTGGCTATTAGTGGACCCCATAACATAAAGGCTCTACCAGATTACTAACATTCATAGAGTTTCTTTCCAGTATGTACAGGATCATAATGATGAAAACTGGGATGTGCAGAGGCTTCAATATACTAAATATATTTAGAAGGTTTCTCTCTAGTATATTACTATTTTTTGATAATGAAGACTACAGAATTGTACAAAGGCATGACCATATTAAGTGCACTCACAGGGTGTCTGTCTTAGCGTTTCCTTTGAAATGAAGAGACATCATAAATAAAGCATCTCTTATAAAAAAAAACAATTATTTAATTGCAGCTGCTTACAGTTTCAGAGATTTAATCTATTTTCATCATAGCAGGAAGCATGGCAGGCATGCTGGTGAAGAAGAAAATGATTCTGCTTCTTGATCCAAAGGAAGCCAGGAAGAAACTGTCTTACAGGTAGCTAGTAGCAGGATCCATTCAGCACTCGGAGGAACATCAAATCCCACCCCTATACTGATGCACTTCCTCCAACAAGGCCACATCTCATAATACTGCCACTCCCTGAGCCAAGCATATTTATACTTCCACATATCACTGCCTGGCCCATTTATGCTTGTTTAAACACATGAATGGAGGGGGACTATATTTAAAAATAGCATAATTCAAAATGCATGAGGTTCAAATTTTAAGAAATGCTCATCTTCTATAGCATTCTCAAAATATTAAGAGTCTCAAGTTCAAAGTCTCTTTTGAGTTTTATCCAATCATATAACTGTAATCCCCTATATCTTCAAAAACAAATAGCACATAATATCCATCCAAATTCACAGGATAAACTTCACCATTCCTCATCACCATTGTGAGGAAATACTGGGCCAAAAGAAGACCAAAAGCCAGCAAGGAAATCTCCAAACTCCGCATCTCCATGTCTGATGTCAAATGTTCTTCAGATCTCCAGCTCCTTCCTGCTTTGCTCACTGCAGCAAAATACTTTCTCTTTAGCTAATTTTATTCCCTGAAACAGTTTTCCGGAGCAGGTACCCCACAGCTCCGGAATCTCAAAGTATTAGGGTTTCAAAGGTAACTTCAATATTACAGCTTCTTGTTCCAGTATCTGGCATCCACACATGATCCTCTGTGCTCCTCAAAAGAGATTGGGTCACTTCACCCCCTCACTCTTCCACCTATTCCAATCTAGCTTCTGCCTGACTCCACTTTACTGCTGCTGCTGTCCTTTCTGCTCATCCCATGGGACTGACATCTTCAATATGCTGGGTTCTTCTGCTGTAACTAAGATTCACTGTGTTCCTCTCATGCACTCACTTCACAGGGCCAAGCCTTAGCTGCTCTGCATGACAGATTCATTTATGCCTCTGAAACCAATACTACCTGGGTGATTCTCACACATAAACACCAGGTGCACAACAAGGTACAACCTTGGCTGTCTCTGGAACACAGCTTCTTTGTTCTCTCAGAAAACACTCACCACAAGATTTCACCTCAGTTATGCTGGTTTCTTCTTTGTCACCACTAATTTTCTAACTACAGCCAACCAGCATCAATTGTCTCAGTCACCCCTTCTATCCTTTCCTCTAAAAGCAGAGCCACATGGACAAAGCTGCTGAGTTCCTCTGCTTGCTGGGGCTGGAACATGGTCCCTTCTATTACATCATCACCAGCTTTCTATTTTTCAACAACTTCACTGCCTAAGCTTGACTGTCCTGGATCTTACTCAGTAGATTAACCTTGAACTCAGAGATCTGCATGACTCTGTCTCTTGAATTCTGGGATAAAAAGAGCCTGTACCTAAGCTTTTCATTACCTAAAATTCGTTCTATACCAGGATGACTTTAATCAGAAATCTGACTGACTGTCATTTCCTGGGATTTAAGGCACAAACCACCATGCCTGGACCTAAGTATATCCTTTTGCATTTTAAATTGAAAACCCAGTATAGTAATAACAATCTGTCCATTGTAAATTTGACACATACTTGTATCTCCTTATGTCCACATAAAAAACGATAATTAGTTAATAAAAATGCCTAATATTATACAGTTCTCTTTCATACAACTTCACATCCATATGTTTAGGAGGATGGAATCTTGCCATAATATCACCATTTCTTTAATACCATTTTGTTTCATTTATCACAGGATTTAGCTTCATTCAACTTACTGGTGACATTTTCTCTTTGAGCCTAACATTTTATATTTTTCCTTTCTAAGATTACTAAGCATGATCAAAACAATTACCATGAGAGTAAACACAGGCCAAAGGCTATGCTTGGCTTTCCTGAGACTTCCTTTGTCAATGCAATTAACAAAATAAACCTCTTTACCTTCACATGAGAGCAAAACACAGCAACATTCTTTAGCAAAACATTATGAAAATTATATACAAAATTCAAACCACCCTTAGTATATATGTGTTCTACTAGTATGGCCCATGAAGTTAAACTTAATGCATGTACAAATCCAAAGTCTAAAAATCCACATTGCTTCCAACAAAAGCATGGTTAGGCCTACCAATAAGAATACTTAAGTCTGGGGTACCAACTTCTGTCTTAGAATTTCCATGGCTAAGAAGAGCCACTATGACCAAGGCAACTGTTTTAAAGGCAAATAGTTAATTCCGTCTGTCTTACACTTTCAAATGTTTAGTTCATTACCAACATAGCAGGAAGAATGTCAGCATGCAGGCAGCTATGATGATAGAGGAGCTGAGAATTTTGCATTTTCATGAAAAGGCATCCAGGAAGAGACTGTCATCCAGCAAAATAGTAGGAGAGTCTATTTTGGACTGGCTGGAGCTCCAAAGACCCCTACACTAGGAATTAACTTCTTTCAAAACAGTAATATCTAACTAGGCCAAACATACTAATATTGTCACTTCTTAGGGCCAAGCATATTCAAATAACTACAGTTTATTTCTACTATAAATTCTTTCATGCATTTAAATATGATTAGGACATGCAGACGCTTTACCACACTGATTATTTTCAGAAGGTGTCTCTCTAGTATGTGTTGATTTTTGTATTCAGAGAATACTGTGGCATGTAACCGATTTTCCAACTTGAGGACATTACAAGATTTCTTTCCAATTTGTGGTCTTTCTGTCCTTGTAGACTACAGTGATAGGCACAGGCTTCTCCAGGTTTGTTACATTCATAAGGTTCCTTTAAAGGATGTGTTACTTGAAGTATTTGGAGACTACATTGTCATGCAAAGACTTTACTTTATTCATGGAATTCATGCAGTTTCTCTACATTATGTGTTCTTTTATGTATTGGGCGATGCCTGTGACATGCAAGGGCTTAGCACCTTGATGACACTGAGTCACTCTCTTGAATGTGTTCTATTATGTGGTCGCAGATAAAAGTGAATTGTCAGTTTTTCCACATTGATAACCTAACTAAGGTTTCTCTATGGTATGTGTTCTTTTATGCATTTGGAGATGACTTTGTTGTGTAAAGCCTTTACCGCATAGATTACATTCATAAGGTTTCTCTCCAGTATGTGTTCTTTTATGTCTTTGGAGACCACTTTGACATGAAAAGGCTTTACCACATTGATTACATTCATAAGGTTTCTCTCCAGTATGTGTTCTTTTATGGTATTGGAGATGACTGTGATCTGAAAAGGCTTTACCACACTGATGACATTCATAGGGTTTCTCTCCAGTATGTGTTCTTTTATGATATCTGAGACCACTGTGACAGAAAAAGGCTTTAACACATTGATTACATTCATATGGTTTCTCTCCAGTATGTGTTCTATTATGACATTGGAGACTATGGAGAGAGGAAAACGCTTTACCACATTGATTACATTGATAAGGTTTCTCTCCAGTATGTATTCTTTTATGTCTTTGGAGATGACTGGGCCTTGAAAAGGTTTTACCGCATTGATTACATTTATAAGGTTTCTCTCCAATATGTGTTCTTTTATGATATTGGAGAGTACTGTGATCTGAAAAGGCTTTACCACATTGATTGCATTCATACGGTTTCTCTCCAGTATGTGTTCCTTTATGATATCGGAGACCATTGTGACATGAAAAGGCTTTACCACACTGATCACATCCATAGGGTTTCTCTCCAGTATGTGTTCTTTTATGATATCGGAGACCATTGTGACATGAAAAGGTTTTACCACATTGATTACATCCATAAGGTTTATCTCCAGTATGTATTCTTTTATGAGATTGGAGATGACTGTGCCATGAAAAGGCTTTACCACATTGATTACATTTATAAGGTTTCTCTCCAGTATGTGTTCTTTTATGATATTGGAGAGTACTGTGATCTGAAAAGGCTTTACCACATTCACTACATTCATAAGGTTTCTCTCCAGTATGTGTTCTTTTATGATATCGGAGACCATTGTGACATTTAAAGGCTTTACCACATTGATTACATTCATAAGGTCTCTCTCCGGTATGTGTTCTTTTATGAGTTCGGAGATGACTGTGCCATGAAAAGGCTTTACCACATTGATTACATTGATAAGGCTTCTCTCCAGTACGTGTTCTTTTATGTCTTTGGAGACCACTATGACATGAAAAGGCTTTACCACATTGATTACATTTATGTGGTTTCTCTCCACTATGTGTTCTTTTATGAGATTGGAGATGACTGTGACATGAAAAGGCTTTACCACATTGATTACATTGATAAGGTTTCTCTCCAGTATGACTTCTTTCATGCCTGCAACAATAATAGGCAAATGTGAAAGCTTTACCACATTCATTACCTAATCAATCATTTTACCAATATGAATAAATTTTACAGTTGGTCTAATAATAAAGAACACTCAGATCTTAAGGTTTTATCACTTTGATGTTCACGGTTTCTATATTTCTATATGATGTATTTCACATGTCTGAAGATATCAGACTATTAAAATACTGGTTGCTTTCTTAGTTTTTCCTGTAGTGTGAATCACACCACAGCAGCACTGTGAGCCAGGACAAACAGAAGAATTTCCAAACTTCTAGTACCCATAGAGATTTTCTGCAGTGTGACATTGGGGATGTCCACAGTTATGTCAGAAATCCAATTCATTGCAAATGTCTATCATATTCAGAAAGTCTACCAAAGGCAGAATACTACATATCTTCTCATTTTTTGGAGTAGAAAGAGGTATGTTGCTTCTTTCAACATCCCTATGCTCACTAGGTTTTATCTGTTCTGACAATTGATATACCCATTAATAGAAGAATGAGTGAAAGGTTTCCAAATTGAATTCACACCATTTGACAGTTTGTTCTTTGTAGACATGTTGTATATAGAATAAGGTTTCTCCACATCTTTCTTCACTCTCACTAACTGGCCACTCAATAAACTTAGAAATGTCACTACAGGAATATGAGTATCACCAAATTTACCATGGACTATTGCTTCTTGGATGGCTTTGGATATATATTTATCACTATTCAATGTGCAACATGTAAATATTATGAGACTATTTGGATTGGTCGTTCCACAGCAAAGCTCTAATGGAGCTACAAATCAATTAAACATATCTCTTAATGCATTGTTTCCATGTCTTCTTCCTTAGAGGAATGCCTTAAAACATAAATCAGATAACTGACATTGAGGCACATGGCTTTGTGAGAATATTATAATCATAGCTATATTTAAAGGACTGATTCCTTTTTACACAGTTGCTTTTCTTTAGAGCTTCCAGAACACATTAAAATTTCCTCACATGCATATTTGTATCAGCTTGCACATGAAAACTACCTTTCATGCCTTCTAGAACTTTGACGTTGTTCTTCAATATGATGATCTTCCCAACTGTAACCTAAAACAGAGTTCCAGAAAATGAATGATATAGTATTGGAAATTAGATAAAATGCAAGTTACTGTGAATTTTGACAGCACTGAACCTGATTTATTCAGCTCAATCTTCCTTGTCCTCAATTGAAATAACAGAGGATCATCAATAACCAAGAATCACTTGTTCCATTATGTTGAAAAGCAAAATAAAATTCACAGTTTTACCTATAGCAGTGAGGTTCTGGTAGGTCTCCAGCATCACATCTTTGTAGAGATTCTTCTGGGAAGGATCCAGCAAATTCCACTCTTCTGCAGTGAAGTTCACATGCACGTCCTCATAAGTAACTGCATCCTACAATATCCCATACATGTGTACAACAGAATGCATGGTTGTGACATCACTGTAAATAAATGGATACTTTCTAGGCAATCTATTAATGTGATTCTTGTGCTTCCTCCACTTAATTTCTGAAACAGAAGTTATAATCTAATCATTCTATTATTTTAGAAGGAAATTGAATTATAAGTTTCACCTGTGTTGCTTCTGATCCCTTTGAATAGGATAAAGCCTTGCAACACAAATGAGAGGGATATACAGGGGGGAACAGATCAACAGTACTGAGCACACATCTGAAAAGCTCTATGAATAATTACTAACTACAAAACTGACGGGCACGCTGCGTGTATTTGCTCATGTCTTTAATCACAGAGGTACAGGCAGGTGTATGTCATTGAGCTGGATGCTGGCGTGGTCTATGTGATGTGTTGCAGGACAGCAAAAGTTACATATTAAGACCCTCACTCTCCTGTAAAAGTCAACAAAGGAAACAAAAATGATAGAGAGAACTCACAGTTCTTTACTGAAGTTCCTATGAAGAATTATACATTCACTTCAGTTCTGTTTTCATCTTCCAAAAACATGAAGTGAACCAGTTTAAACAGCAACATTAATAAATTTTACTAGAAGGAAGTGCATGTTTAAACAGTTAAAAACGGACAGATGAAAATATTAGTAATGTATATGTTGATCAGAAATGAGGAACATAGAGCAGGAAAGATAGCTCAGGAGTGGAAAGCTCTTGCTGGTCTTCCACATAATGGTGGTCAATTTCTAGTATTTACATGGGGATCAACAACTACCCATTTCTTCAAGATCAAGAGGACTGAGGCCATCTTCCGACAACAATAAAGATGAGGCACACATGATATTCATATTCCTGCGCACAGGCATAATACACTTATTTATTCCAAAATTTCACAACAAACACAAGAGTAAGGCAGAACGACATACACCTGGAATCCAATGAGTCTGAAGCCTTGGGCAGTAGTGATATCATGAACGTATGCCATCCGGAGAAATAGGATATAATATATATATATATATATATATATATATATATATATATATATATATATCTCCGAATTTTAAAATTGAAGATGTGGATGAAGAGCTGCACAAAAGCATGTGCCTATTTTACAAAAACATGTCAGGTGGCTTCTGTGGTTTCTATATCTAGTATCAGCACAGGAAGGGCTTTACAGAGAAATTTAGTCACAAAAACAATAAACAAAAGATATAAAGTTAAAAATAAAAAACCACCAGGCTTGCAAAATTGCTTAGCATTAAATAGCAAATGTTTATACTGTATCTTATGGGAATTAGAGACTGAGACCAAATAGGGACTGTATGGGAGCATGAGAAGAAAGCTGAAGAATCAGTTTCAAGTACAACACAGTAGACACATAGAATAAAATATGTCCTGTCTAAAAGAAATACAGGGGTAAAGCTGGAGCAGAGACTGAGGGAATGGCCAATGAAAACTTGCCCAGCTAGAGACCCACCTTATAGATAAACACCAATCCATGACATTATTAGAGATACTCTGTTATGCTCCCACACAGGAGCCTTGCATAATTGTCCATTAAGAGGCTCCACCCAGCAGCTGACTTGAAACAGATGCATAGAACCATAGTCAAACATTGAATGGTCCTTGGGGACTGTTATGGAAGAGTTGGGGGAATGATTGATGGCCCTGAAGACAATAGGAACTCCTCCACAGGAAGACCAACAGTCTCAACTAACCTGGACCCTTGAGGATACTCAGACTGATCCACAAACCAAATAACACACACAGTCTAGACTAAGGCCCCTAGAACATATGTAGCAGATGTGTAGCTCAGTTTTCATGATGGTCCTCCAACAACTGTACCAGGGGCTGTCCCTAAAGCTGCTGCCTATCTTTGGAATATGCTCCCTGAACTGGGCTGCCATGCCTGGCTTCAATTGAAAGGATGAACTTAACTCAGCAGAGACTTGATGCACCGTGGTGTTGAGATACCCAGGGACCCACACCTTATCAAAGGAGAAACAGAGGATATTAGATAGAGGGACTCTGTGCAGGCAGTGGACCTAGAGTAGGGACATCACAAAGTTCATAGCCATTTTATTTATAACAGCTTGAAACTGGAAAAATAGCAGATGTCACTCAAACAAAATATGGATATAGAAAATGTGGTTCATTTACAAAAGGAAAAACTATTCAGCTATAAAATACAAGGACATCATGAATTTTGAAGGCAAATGGATACAACTAGAAAATATTATCCTGAGTGAGGTAACCCAGACCTAAAAGCACACGGATGTATGTACCCACTTACAAGTGAATAATAATCATAAAAAGGGAAACCCACACTACACTCTATAGACACAAAGAAGCTAAAGAAGAAGGAAGGCCCAAATGAACACGGTTGAATCTCACTCAGAAGCGGGACTAAAACAGTCATAGGAGGCAGATGGAAGAGTGAGAATTGGGTGGGAGAGCAGATAAGAAGGGGAATTAGGGAGAACCAGCAACATGTGTGGTAAGAGACTATGGAGTTGATCTTAGCTGAGATGCATAGCAGTAAGATATGGATGCTGAAGAGGCCACATCTGCAGTCAGGCAGGACCCCCAGTGGAGAGTTAGAGACAACAACCAATCCAAATACCTTATTACCCAACATTTGCTCCTGTCCACAAGAATACAATCTACAACACAGATTTCATCCAGCAGTAAAATATCCCTTTGATACCATGTTGTTGTTCTAACTTGCTACTCTGCTGCTGTGATTGAATCCTCTAAGCAAAAGCATCTCAGGTAATAAGTGGTTATTGTACATGGTTCTGTCAGATCACAGTCCATCATTTTGAGAGCTTAGATTAGAAACTGAAGGCAAAAAGCATGGACAAACACTGTCTCCTGGCTTGCTCTCTTGCTTGGTCAGTGTCTCATGCTCAGCCTGCTCTCTCATCCAGCCCAGGACCACTTGCTTAGGGATATTGCCACCCTCAGTGGAAGAGCCTTCCCTCTTTTTTTGGTTTTTCAAGACAGGGTTTCTCTATGTAGCCCTGGCTATCCTGGAACTCACTCTGTAGACCAGGCTGGACACAAACTCAGAAATCCGCCTGCCTCTGCCTCCCAAGCGCTGGGATTAAAGGTGTGCGCCATCACTGCCTGGCATAGAAGAGTCTTCCTAATCAATCATCGACACTATCTTTCACAGACATAGCACCCAGCCATCCTGATGAGGGCATGTCCTCAATTGAGGTTCCTTCAGATGACTTTAGCTCTGAAATGCTGAGAACCGAAAACAAGTATGACACATATACAATAATAGATGAGGAAGTTGTTATAACACAAAAACAATGAGCTAACCATATCAATACAGAAGCTCCTGCCACCCCATGAGAAACTTGGAGTTTTGGCTGAGCAAGGACAAAATAGGGAGGGCACCTGGCTCAAAGCAGGGAAGGATACACTGGAATGGGGAGCTTAGAAGCTGTGCTGACCTGGGGTGACGCATCTTTAACCCTGGGTTCCCAGGCCAGTGCTACCAAAGCTGTGGCTAAAACAGCTGGAAGGTGGACAGAAAAGCAGATTATCTCACAGACCCAGAAAAGATCACCACAAAGGACAGGATCTCTGTCCCAAGGAAGATATAATAAATTTGTTAGAATCGATGAAAAATGACCTTCCATCTCATGACAGCTCCAAGTTCAAAACTACAGACTCACATATGAACTGGGCAGAGGGTAGTTCAGGAGGTGGGAAATGAGGTCATTGTTTTTCTACCTTGTAAAAAAGGTAGATTTTGACCTAGATGCTGTCTGGAAGAGCTCTCTGTCGTGAACTGGTCAATAGGTATAGGTCCTGTTGTTAAGAAGGATTTAACTCAAGGTGTGTGGCTAGTAACTAAATCTATTAGGGTGGAATTTGTTTTATTACCTCAGTGAGAGAATGGCAAACTTCCACACAAAAAATAGCCAGCCACAAGGGAGTGGTAAAGGCTTCCCAGTAGATTCTTCCACTTGGACAGAGGAGAAAATGAAGAGAGGATGGCAGCTGTGAGCCCTGTAGCAGGGTTCCAAGTCTGCGCTAACCTTCCCAGAAATTAAGACCAGAGAAATACCAGGCTCTGGAACATCTTTGAAGCACTTCAGGGCTATGACTTTCCAGTCAATGCTCTAAGATGTTATGTCCAAGTCACAGAGACCCCGACAACCAACAAGGAGCCTATTGCAACACAAACACATGGAAGTCTTTATTATGAGGTCTGTAATAAGGATTCTCACCAGTCAGCCTCACATGAGATCGAATCTGAGAGAACAAGTCTAGGGGTGCTGGGTATTTATTGCAGTTACAGTAAGATTGGGACATTAACACACAGGCCAGCAACTTAATATTTTAAAAGCTGCATGACTGGCATAATCTGCAGGAACCAACCAAGGGGGTAAAATCATCTGACAACCATGATGGGTAGACTAACTTTTTCTCTGTAAGGTGTGTTAGTTATCGATATGTAGCTTAACCCTGCAGTTGTACCTTGACAGGCTTTTGACAAGCGGGATTTGTCATAGGATGTTTAGTCAAGTGGACTTTGTGCAATCCCAGAAACAGAATTGATTGGGCTTTACAAACTCATCTTTGTGCCTGCAGTCCTTATTATTGAAAGATGCTCCTTTTCAAGCACAAGCCATGCGTGGCAGTCGAAAAGGTACTTTTTCCAAAGACCTACATCCCTATCTGTTACTGCACTGTCTAAAACTGTTTTCCTGAGCAGGTACCCCACAGCTCTGGAATCTCAAAATATTAGGGATTCAAAAGTAACTTTAACATTATAGCTTCTTGTTCCAGTATTTGGGATCCACACATGATTATCTGTATAGCCCAGGCTGTCCTGGAACTCCCTCTGTAGACCAGGCTGGCCTGAAACTCAGAAATCCACCTGCCTCTGCCTCCCAAGTGCTGGGATTAAAGGTGTGTGCCGTCAATTATTGATCATTATTGGTTATCAATTAGTATTGCTAATTATTGATTACCATTTATTGATTATTGATTATTGGTTGGCATTGATTATTGATTGTTATCCCATCAGCGTCATCCCCTGCCTTTGCCTCCCGAGTGCTGGGATTAAAGGCGTGCACCACCACCACCGGCTAGTTTTGTTTTTTTTTTGTTTTGTTTTGTTATTGTTTTTGTTTTTGTCTTTTGTCATCCAAACAACTAGACCCCACCATATATGAATAGCAGCCATGTTTGGGACCCCTAGCATCATCAACAATTGAACTCACCCAGGAGGCCCTCAAGATCACCCTGTTCCAGCCCATCATGATATACTCTATCCATTGCCTTTCTGACCTGGGTCATTCCTCTCTTTCCCTCTTTGGACCCTCGAGAGTCCACATTTACTGTTCTTGGAAAACTCCCAAATCACATTGGCCTCCAAACCTGCCCTCAGCCTGGCAACCTTCCTGCATCTCCCATCATCCTCTGATACCCCTTCTCATTTCTGCCTAGGGGCAGTAGAGACCCTGTGCCTACCCCAGCCCAGTCTTCTAAAGCAACCGCTCACAGACCCCCTCCCCCCAACTCACCCTCTTTATGAACTCGAGCTCTCTCATAGACAATGATCATTGCCACTAAAACAGTTGAGGCAAACCACCTCCCTGTGGTGGCCTCTTCCCAAAAGGCTGAGTTAATTGCTTTAACCAGGGTACTGCAAACAGCCAAAAACCCAATGGGCTAACATGTGTGCCTTCTTAATAGTTTATACACACTACTTTACTTTTTTTATTTTATATTTTATTTTTATTTTTTCATTTCTTAATTTATATTTATATTTACATTATATTTTATATTTTATTTTACACTTATTTTATTTGTTTATTTTATATTTTAATTTAATTTAATTTAATTTTATTTTATTTTATTTTTTGGTTTTTCGAGACAGGGTTTCTCTGTGTAGCCCTGGCTGTCATGGAACTTACTCTGTAGACCAGGCTGGCCTCGAACTCAGAAATCTGCCTGCCTCTGCCTCCCAAGTGCTGGGATTAAAGGCGTGCACCACCACCATCCGGCTATATTTTATTTTATAATTTATATTATTTTCTATTTTAATTTACTTTTATTTTTATATTTTACATTTTATATTTGATGTATTTTATATTTTATTTTATCTCTATTTTATACTTTTTTCTCACCACCAAGGACACACCCATTGTCAATTCTTCCCTTATAGCAAAATCTTTGAAGACTCTCCAACTCCCAAAGGAGGTGGTCCTAATTCACTGCCAAAGGCGCCAGACCTCTCCAGACCCATTGGCTTTGGGTTATGCCAGAACTGATTCAGTCACCCCAGGTTTGGCTTCCAGCTCCTCTACATCGAAATGCACATCCTCTTTCTGACATATTCCTACAAACCTCAATACATCAATAGTAAGGGGGCATGAATTAGGTGACTCAATATACCAAATTTTCTACAATTTGGGAGAAAAATTGGAAAGTGATGTTGTTGACTTGTGCTCTTAGTATTTTT
The DNA here is from genome assembly GCF_011762505.2 of Arvicanthis niloticus. Taxonomy (NCBI): domain Eukaryota; kingdom Metazoa; phylum Chordata; class Mammalia; order Rodentia; family Muridae; genus Arvicanthis; species Arvicanthis niloticus. The sequence goes on from NC_133431.1 coordinate 539,603, forward strand.
GGAAAAATTGTTGGAGGAAAAGAATGAGTTGAATGATAAAACTGAATGGCTGCAAATGTAAATAAACATTCTAAAGGTTTCTAAGTGTGCCCTTGAAGAGAATCTTCTCTCCTGTAGTCATAGAGCTCCAGTTGCAGAAAATCAGGCTGAAGCCATCACTTTACATTTTGCTGAATTACATGGAAAATTCAAGTCTCAGCCTCAGAGGGCGTCAGCAGTGAAAGAAAGTTAAAGAAAGTAAGGACATTAATTGGCAAAGACTGAGATCCTACAATGTGGGATGTGGATGTGTTGGTGGACCCTGTTGAAGCTGAGAACTTTGAATCTTCAGATTCTCAAGGTTTTACCTCACCTGAGGAAGTAGTACCCTCAGCCCCACCTAACCATGCCTGTTTCACATGAGCAATTTAATCCCTCAGAGTCTGATACACCAGCAGTGATTTTCTCTGAAGAAAATGTCAGACAAGACAATACCTCAAGGCCCACCAATAGTTTCTATAACCAGACTCAAGACAAAACAGGCCCCTACAGGGAGGTTCAGGTAGGAGGGGTAGAAAGTGTAGTCCATGAGGAAATGTGCTATTCTACTAAGGAGGTTAATGAGTTTGCTGATTCATTCAAGCAGAAGTCTGGGGAATATGTGTGGGATAATGGTGGAAGACACATAAAACTAGATCAGGCTGAGTTTATTGACCTGGGACCTCTGAGTGAAGATTCTAGGTATAATATGGAAGCTCACACACTTAAAAAAGAAAGAAAGAAAAGGTGTCAGAAGTTTGTTTGAATGATTGACTGAAACATTGATCAGAAGATGGCCTACTGAATAGGAGTTGGACACGCCTGATATGCCTTGGCTTAGTGTGGAGAAAGGGATTTTAAGGCTCAGGGAAATTGCAATGCTGGAGTAGATACGTTGTAGAAAACGTATCTCTCTACATTGTAAAAGCCTGAAATATGCCCTTCTTGAATCCTATAAGGAAAAACCTGGCAAGAGGGGCACCAGCACATTTGAAGTGTTTTGTTCTTGCCTTTTCCCTTGCACTAGATCTTAGGGTTGGAGATGCTGCCGTTCAATTAATTAATTGCAGTGCGCTTAATCAAGCCCTGAGGTAGCAAGGACCAGGTGGCAGCATTGAATCACTAGAGAAAATGCCCTGGCCACAGGGATTCAATGAGACCCTAGGGAAGGTGGTGAAAGAATGATAGAACAAGAGACACAAGGAAGAAGCACCAGTCTGAATGTCTGATCAAGTGCTTAAATTTTATTGTTCAGGCTACAGTTATAAATGCAAGCAGGCAGGAGGGTCATCTGACAGTCAGGGTCCAGGGTCATCCCGTAATTGCAGACTTCTCTAAGCCCACAAGAATTCCTAGCCCAAATTACTTATCTAAATATTTCCTCACAAGCAAGAAGGCAATTAAAACATTTCTCAGCTCGAGTTGCTTATCTGATTAAAATTTTCTCCCTGGCAGGAGCACAATGAAGTATTATTCCTTAACTCGAGTTATTTACCTAACTGACATTTGCTCCCAGGCAGAAGGGAATCTCGGCTCCTGGCAAGACAAAGTGATCATTGTCATCAGAATGGACAGCTTAGACAGAATGACGTTTATAATGACCTAGTCCATAATGGTCAGCACAGGAGAGGGGAAAAAATTTATTTATTTATTTATTTATTATACACATATTTATTTATTATATATTTATTTATATATTTATTCTTTCTTTATTTTATTTATTTATTTATTTATTTATTTATTTATATTTGGGTTTTTCAAGACAGGGCTTTTCTGTGTAGCCCTGGCTGTCCTGGAACTCACCCTGTAGACCAGGCTGGTCTCCAACTCAGAAATCCACCTGCCTCTGCCTCCTAATTGCTGGGATTAAAGGTGTGCACCATGAATTATTGATCATTATTGGTTATCGATTAATATTGATAATTATTGATTACTGTTTATTGATTGACATTGATTATTCATCATTATTCCATCACTGTGATCCCCCTACCTCTGCCTCCTGAGTGCTGGGACTAAAGGCGTGCGCCACCACCACCCTGCCAGCAATTTATTTATTTATTTATTTATTTATTTATTTATTTAATATCTGCGTGTGCCCTGTCACTCTCTTCAGATGCACCAGAAGAGGGTATCAGATCCCATTACAGATGGTTGTGAGCCACCATGTGGTGTCTGGGAACTAAACTCAGGTTGATCCAGTCCACTGCTGCTGCTGTTCTCGGTGATCATCCCATGGCACCAGCATCTCCAATACACTGGGGTTTTCTGCTGCAACTCAGCTTCACCAATAGCCTCTCATAGGCTCTCTTCATGGTGCCAAGGCTCAGTTCCTTTACATGACCCCTTCAGTCCTGGGCCATCAACTGCAACTGAGGCTGCACCTTCACCAGTGGTCATCCCCCTGCCTCACATGGTCACTCACGGTCACAGATTCTCTGTGCTCTCAGAAAACACTTCCCAGAAGACTTCACTTCAGTGATGCTGGTCTTTTCTTAATCACCACTAATTTCTTAGCTCCAGCTAACCAGTATCAATTGTCCCTGTAATCCCTTCTATTCTGAGCCACATTGCCCAAACTGCTGAGTTCTACTGCTTGCTGGGGCTGGAACATCCCCCACCCCCTTATTCTATTACCAGCCTTCTGTTTTCTGACTCCCTCTCTGCCTAAGCTTGGGTTTCCTGCAACTCACTCTGTAGCTTGACCTTGAACGCAAGAGATCTGCAGGTGTTTCTCCCGAGCACTGGGACTAAAGGTGTGGTCCACCAAGGTTGGATTTAAGTAGTGGACTAATTGTAACCAGGAACTCTCATTTTAAAAAAAATCAGAAAATCCACAGATTGGGAGGTGAAATTCATAGTGTACATAACTACACAAAATCAACATTCAGGAAATACAAGTGCTTTGTAAGTCAGGAAGAAACATCTAGCTAACTCATAAGTTAGCAAAATAATAGTAGCCAACACAGAAGAAGAAACCAAGTAATGCACAAAGTATGTCTGGCTGAAATCAGAGGAAGGCAAAGGAAAACAGTGAGGCCTGTCACACGCCTCAGGGTGCAAACAGGCAAAGCCCACTGGCATTAGAGCTCAACTATAGAGCCATCCATCTGCAGCAGGATAGAAACTGAACTGACGAGTTTCACTATTATTGTGTTGTAGTTAATCTGTGATTCCAAATCTAGCAGTGGGGAGGAGGAGAGATGGTCCACTGATAAGAGCATGCCAATCAATAATCAATAGTAATCAATGACCTTCAATCAATACTAATCAATGATTGATAATGATGCTGATCAATGATTGATAACCAGTGCCAAATAATAATCAATGCTAATCAATGACCAATAATGACCAATAATGATCAATAATCCACAATCCTTTGATCCCAGCACTTGGGAGGCATAGGCAGAGAGATGACAATGAAGAAATAATGATCAATAAACAATACTAATCAATAATCAATAAACAAGTCTAATTAGTAATTGATAACCTATACTAATAAATGACCTATGATCAAGCCAAATCAATAATCAAAAATCAATAATAATCAACAGTCAATACTAATTAATGACTAATAATGATGCATGTCTTAGGGTTTGTATTGCTATGGTGAAATATCATGGCAAAAGCAACTTGGGGAGGAAAAGGGTTCATTCAGCTGACATTTCTTTCCATGTCACTGATCATTCTTAAAACCAGTCGGGATAGGAACTCATGCAGAGCAGGATCCTGGAGACAGAAGCAGACGTAGAGGCAGTGGAGGGATGCTGCTCACTGGCTTGCTCCCCATGGCTTCCTCAGCCTGCTTTCTTATAGAGCCCAGGACCACCAGCGCAGGGATCCCAGCACTCCCAGTGGGCTGGGCCCTCCTCCATCAATCTCTGATTAAGAAAATGACCTACAGGCTTTGTAAGAAAGAATTTTTAATTTTTAAATTGATGATGCATGCCTTTAATCCAAGCACTTGGGAGGCACAGGCAAGGGGACAATGGTGATGGGATAATAATCAATAGCCAATGTTAACCAATAATCAATCAATGGTAATCAATTATTTATAAACAATAATAATCAATAACCAATAATGACTCCTGACTCCTCAATTTCCCAGCTGTGTGCTGATAAAAAATTCACTTGTTCTTGCACAAGACCCAGGTTCATTTTCCAGCACCCGCAATAGTGGCACACAACCATCTGCAGCTGCCATTCCAAAGGATCTAATGCCTTTTTCTGTCCTTTCTGGGAGCAATGCATGCACGTGGCAAACATACGTACGTCCAGGCAAAACTTCATACACGTAACACAATAAACACTAAGAACGGTGATAGGCTGCAGGATGTAGATGACAGGCTTTGGTAAATTCCTCTATAAATAGGCCCAAGGGCTACAAGTAATTCACTGACTTTGTTGCTGTTGTTTAATGATGTTGCTATTCAAATTCAAGACTCTTGAGATTCTCAAGACTGCTGGGCGGTGGTGGTGCACGCCTTTAATCTCAGCACTCACGAGACACAGGCAGGGGGATGACAGTGATGGAAGAATAATCAATGCTAATCAATAATCAATAAATGGTAATGCTTAATAATCAACACTAATCTATAAACAATAATGATCAACAATTGATGGCACACACCTTTAATCCCAGCACTCGGGAGGCAGAGGCAGAGGGATGTTGGTGATGGCACAACGATCAATAATCAATGCTAATTAATAATCAATAAATGGTGATCAATAATTCATAATCAACACTAATCAATAATGATCAATAATTGATGGTGCATACCTTTAATCCCAGCCCTTGGGAGGCAGAGGCAGGCAGGACTTGAGACTAGAGACAGAACATAGTTTGAGGCCAGCCTGGTCTACACGGGGAGTCTCAGGCTAGTCAAAGCCACAGAGTGAGACCTTGTCTCACAAAAAAGAAAGACAGGAAGGAAATTAAAAAATAAATGTCCCAAATTGCATTGGAAGTATATCCCAGAGTTAGGCCACGAGGTTGGTACAGGGAGACTGGGAGAAAGAATATGAATATTTGTAGGACTCACTCGCAGGGGAGTCCCACAGCAGTCGGGTCCCACACACACACAGAGTCCTTGCACTACACGCCTTTAATTGTAGCACTTGGGAGGCAGAGGCAGAGGGATGACAATGAAGAAATAATGATCAATAAACAATACTAATAGCAGGGCATTGGTGGCACACGCCTTTAATCCCAGCACTTGGGAGGAGGAGGCAGGGGGATTTCTGAGTTAGAGGCCAGCCTGGTCTACAGAGTGAGTTCCAGGACAGCCAGGGCTACACAGAGAAACCCTGTCATGAAAAAAAAAAAAAAAAAAAACGAAAAGAAAAAGAAATAAACAATACTAATCAATAATCAATAAGCAATCCTAATCAGTAATCAATAATCAATACTAATGAATGATACATTATCAAGCCTAATAAATAATCAAAAATAAATAATAGTCAACAATAATAATCAATACTAATCAATGACCAATAATGACTAGTTTCACTGTTATTGTGTTGTAGTTAATCCATGATTCTAAATCTAGTAGTGGGGAGCAGAAGAGATTATCCAGTGATAAGAGAATGCCAATCAATAATCAATACTAGTCAATGACCTTCAATCGATACTAATCAATGATCAATAACCGATGTCAATCAATGATCAGTACTAATCAATGACTAATAATGATCAATAATTGAGCACGGGGAAGTCCTCCACACTGGTCACACATTGGGTTCCAATAACATGAGAAAGTCCGATTCCAAAAGGGATTTCAGAAGCTTTATTGCTCGTAGTGTGGAGGATGGGTCTGGATGGGTCTGGATGGGTCTGGATGGTTCACGGCCCCTCAAAAGCCAGGGGAAGGCTGGCTTAAACAGGGAGGGGGAAAGAGGGTAGGAGATAACTTAATTAGCCACGCCCCCAGGCAATTAGCCACGCCCCAGGCCTTTAGATTTAAATCTCTTGAAGTGGAGACCTGTTAGTCACGCCCTCCACCTGTGTGTCCTACGTGACTGAACTGGAAGGTAAAATGGAGTTTACAACACGTGTCAAGGTCCTGAGTTCTGGGGGCGTGGCCAAACACCTGCTGTCTTGGGGTCCCACGCCAAGAACCAGGATACCCTTTCATGACCCGACATTGATTATTGATTAGCATTCATTATGGATGTTGATTGGTATTGATTATTGGTTATTGATCAGTATTGCTCATAAATCATTTATCACTGTTGATTGATTATTGATTAGTATTATTTATTGGAATTGGTCATTGATTATTGATTTGTATTGCTTGTAAATTATTGATTACCATTAATTGATTATTGATTAGCATTGGTTATTGATTAATATCCCATCACCATCATACCCCTTGCCTTGCCTCCCAAGTGCTGTGATTCAGGAGATGTGTCATCAATTTTTATCATTATTGGTTATTGATTAGTATTGACTATTGATTACTCATTAGCATTGCATGCTGCACAGGTGGGTAGGAGCCAAGCAATGATTTTTAAAAGCCTAAGTTCACTCCTAAAATGAAGACAGTACTCAAGGATGCCGATGTTATAGGCTTGTGATAGAGAGCGGATATAAAATACCTAACGTATGTGCTTAATAAGTGACTTTCTTCCCTCCCTTTCTTTTCTTATCTTTTCTCTTTCTTTTTTTTTGTCAGAAAGGGTTTACCTGTGTCCCCCTGGCCGATCATTATTAATTTTTGATTAGTGCTGATTATTAATCATTGATTAGCATTTAGTGATTATTGATTAGCATTGATTATTGATCATTATTCCATTACTGTCATTCCCCTGCCTGTGTCCTGGAACTCACTCCTTAAACCAGGCTGGCCTTGAACTCACAGAAATCTGTCTCCCTCTGTCTCCTGAATGCTGGAATTAGATGTACGTCACCACCACCTGGCAATAAACAATCATTTCTACATTATTTCTTGTTATATGAAGCTGATGCTTTGATATTTAGAGATGATGTCTCACAGATTTCTATGTCATATTTTACTCTCACTCGATCAAGACATTTTCATTTTTTTCTCTTTTCCCTCTCAACTCTTTTTTCCTTTTCCATTTTTATTGGATATTTTCTTTATTTACATTTCAACTATTATCCCTTTTCCCGATTTCTCCCCCAGAAACTCCCTATCCTTTCCCCTCCCCCTGCTTCTGTGAGGGTGTCCCCCACCCACCCACTCCTGCCTCCCTACACTCGAGGAGAGGCCTTTGATCCATTTTTTAATCTTTGTTGAATAAAAAAAAATACATTTTACATATTGTTATAATTGTATTTTACCTCGATTTATTTTTATAATCTGTTACCCTCGGCTTTAATACTTTATTTATTTATTTATTTATTTTGAGACAGGGTTTCTCTGTGTAGTCCCTGCTGTCCTGGAACTCTCTCTGTAGACCAGGCCTCCCCAAGTGCTGGGATTAAAGGCATGTGCCATCAATTATTGATCCTTATTGGTTATCAAATAGTATTGATAATTAATTATTGATCACCATTTATTGATTATTGATTAGCATTGATTATTGATCATTATTCCATCATCATCATCCCCCTTCCTGTGTCTCCCAAGTGCTGGGATTAAAGGATATGCCACCACTGCCCGGCAGCTTTAATACTTTAAACACTATCATGTTTTCACATTCTTCCCTCTTCTCCAATCGCCTTTAAACCTGCTAATCTAAATTGCTACCATTTAGGAAAGCCCACCCCCTCGCAGTCATCTTAAGTAAATACAGTAAAACACGCTTCCATTTCTGTGGTCTGTTTAAAGCTGCCCTTCCTTCCTTCCTTCCTTCCTTCCTTCCTTCCTTCCTTCCTTCTTTTCCTCCCTCCCTCTCTCCTCTCTCTCTTCTCTCTTCGCTCCTCCTCTTCTTCACTTTATTTATTTTCATATGTGTAGATGTTTTGCCCGAATGCATGCATGAATGTGCCTAGTGTCCACAGAGGTCAGAATAGTGGGCAGATTCCTAGCTAAGGGCTAAGCCAGAACTCTAATGTCTGTCCTAAGCTTTTAAGTGGAAACTCCTGAGTTTTGGAGACCAGACAAGTTAACAATATAAAATATCTATTATAAGATGATGTTATTAACAAACTTTCCAAAGTACCGACACAGTTAACATTGCTTTAATGCATTTGTGCACAAGAGTCATCTTAAACACAGAGACATTCCCTATAGAAAAGTCACAAGATTTGGAGTCCTGGGATGTAGGCCTTCATCTCCACAATCACTGCATGGGTTCATCCGGCCACTTCCAAAGAGCAAGGGTTATAAAGCATTGCTCTTAGGACTTGTCTGAGACCCTGCAACACTGATGTATATTCTGAATTTACAAGCAGTGACTCAGGCTGGAGAGATGGCTCAGCAGTTAAGAACACCAACTGCTCTTTCAGAAGTCCTGAGTTCAATTCCCAGGAACCAGCAACCACATGGTAGCTTACAACCATCTGTAATGGAGTCTGGTGCCCTCTTCTGGTGTGTCTGAAGAGAGCAATTGTGGTGTACTCATCAAATATATATATGTATTATATATATTATACACTATTATATATTATATATTTTAAACCTTTAGAAAAAAGAAGTGACTCTAGCCTCTTAAGACCAGTCTGTTGCAGACCCATCTTCCAGTATTCTGCAACACTACAGTGTTCCATTGAATATTGTTGAAAATGCTGGTCTGTGGCACAAGTAGATTTGGTAAGTATTTTTACATCCTCTCATTGCATTGAAACAATCATCTCTCATTGAAACAACCCATTGAGAGAATTTCTTATGTTACCATCAAGCTGAGTCTGGGAGCAACAGCATAGCTCACCTAAAGTCAGAAAGTACTGGAGTGAGGGCAGAGCCAATAGTTAGGGTGATTGTGGGAAAATTTTGTTCAAACTCATATACCGTTGAGGGAAGGGCTCTAAAATTCACTGTGTGGCTGTGACCTTAGTGTGTTTGGTGGGGGGATGTCACAGTGTACATGTGCTGGCCAGAGGGCAAGCTGCAGATGTCAGTTCACCTTCTACCCTGTGGAACCTGGGAATTGGTGAAACCCAGGTCATCAGGTTTGGCAACAGATGCTTCATTTATCTCTCACCAGACCTTAGTTTTTGAAATATTTATTTTTCCCGCCTCAAGTAGAATTTTACTGTATTGTCATATAAAATCTATTTTCAAAAATGAACCTTTGAGCTGGACAGTGGTGGCTCAAACCTTTAATCCCAGCACTTGGGAGGCAGAGACAATCAGATTTCTGAGTTCAAGTCCAGCCTGGTCTACAGAGTGAGTTCCAGGACGGCCAGGGCTATACAGAGAAACCCTGTCTCGAGAAACCAAAAAAAAAAAGAAATTTTGTCTTCATTTGTGATTTTTGTTGGACCTCTCTTTCTTCCTCCCTTATGACCATTTTTTTTACTGAAGTGTCAGAACACTGAGACTAATACCTGATGTGATCTGGCAGGCACATGCTGGAACAAAAACCACAGCCCACTTCTGCCAATACTCTTGTTCTTTCCATTTTGAGTCTGGGAAGAAAAAGTTATTTTAGAAAGAAGTATGTGGTACTCTGGCACATCTTCACCTGCATCCCACAGGTTGGGTCAAGGGATATTTGTATAAACAATGCCCATTTCTGAAGGAATTGAATTGAGTGTGAAATAAAGTAAGAAATAACAGTATCTGTCTTGGTACTGGATTCAACGCAGTTTATTCAATTGATGATGATTAAGTCTTGACTGGAGGGGTCTATGAAACACAATGGAGATGAGATAAGAAAGAAAGACACCAAGTTCTGAAATTACAGCCTTAGGAAACCATTGTTGGTCACCCCAGAGCTAGAACAGCCTGTCTGGATTGAGGCTCAGCCCAGTGGACTTGATGGATGGGCAAGACCGTTCTATGTAGAGAAAGTGGGTAGAAAATTCTAGGCAAAGCTGAGCAAAGGCTCTGAGTAGTGAATATGTGGCCAGCATGTGCTGTACTCCATCACTACAGGGCATATTCTAGAGACACACTGCCTGGTTTGGGATCACAACTCTACTGCTTTACATCTGAAATCTTAAGCGGTTCTTCGTTCCTCCACTTTCTCAACAGAAAAAAAATAGTACGACAATAGTAGTTACTCTTAGAGTTGTTGTAAGGCTTAATTGACACATCCAAAACACCAGAGCTTATAATAATAGCTGATGAGAGAAAAGACATGAAATATCGCTGCTGTGAACACAGCAGTAAACACTGCTGACCATGATGGTAGAGAAGGATGGGCGTATAACAACCACATTTGGCAGTCGCGGTGTCCTTATCTGCCTCAACTGCAAAACAAACCATCTAAGTTGAGTGACAGATCCTGGTGTTGAGTAGGCAGTCACCCACTTCCTGGATGAATAAGCAGCTAAGACAAACTTGGGCAAATAGGACAAAATGGCGGTGGCAGGGGCATGGGGCACATGGCAAAGTCTGCCTCATCCCTTGGTTTCCTTCCATATCTAGCATCCTGTTCCAAAATGTTTCTTTTTTCATTTATCCTATTTTACCTTTTACCTGAAGCTTTAAGACAGATTTTGGGGCAAGATTAACTATTTCATGCCATTTATGGGTCCTTTTCTCTTTCTTTCTCTTTTTATAGGAAAGAACAACTGGAAGCAGCAGCCAGGTATATATTTTTTTATTATGAATACCCTCCCCATTTCTCCATTGTTTTGCGGGGAGGATTCAGTCCTGCATGGTGGAAAGCTGCTAGGTAGCCATGTTGATCACATGTTAGTCTTTGGGGCTTACTCTGTTGCTGACCTCCAATTCCTCTGTCATTTTCATGTGAATTTAGTCGAGGACAATTTTATATGAATAATAGAAACAGCTATGATGTACTGAATGTCTATCTCCTCAGAGCTAAGCTCCATAAAGGTTATCACAGCTGATCTGCACAGTCACCATGTAAGAGAAGTCCTAGTATCCTCCTTTGTGTATAAGGAGACCAAGGTTCAGAATGGTTCCTCTACCCCTTCTGAATTCTCACAGGAGTTAAGTAGCAAAACCAAAAATCAAAGTCAGACCTGAATGATAAAAGAATGTTTACTGTTGTACATTTTTCTGTTTGTTCATTGGGCTCCTAGATGGCATTTTTGAAAGCAAATCCCGACTTCATTTCATGATGCCCATACACCTGAGGCTTTTCAATAAATCATAAACACTGCAGACTGCTGCAGAGGCAAGAAGAGGTTCAGGCTTGTGTATGACTACTTTCCTCAGCTTTCTATCCTGACGTCAAAGGTGCTCAAGGTCTGGACCCTATTCTAGTATATAAAGCAAGATGGATGATTCATTTTGACAAAATAGTGTGAGGTGATAAGAGGTGACAACATACAGCTAAGATATGCCTTAAAATTTCTGATTCTGGTTCAATTGGTAACCACACTAAACTCTGCTCCTCTGCAAGAGCAGCAAGCACTCTTAACAACTGTGCCATTTCTTTAGCCCCAGCTTATTCTGAAAGTAGAACTTAATAGATCCCTTGCCCTTTTCCCCTAAATAACAAATAAAACAACTCAAGTGTTAGACACTCCACAGGTTACCTCACCAAGTAATACTAAGATTGTCTAAGTGAAATTGCCCTTTGCTGGTTAACTGATTGCTAATTCTAATGGCTAATTTAGATGGCTTTTTTTCTGCAGGTACCCTTGCATGCCAGCGGAGGGCATCAGATCCATTTGTCGTGAGCCACCATGTCTTTGCTGGGACTTGAACACTGGTTTTCTGAACCATCTCACCACTATCTGTTTACTGGTTAACTGTCCAAAAAGCAAGGACTTAAAAATTGGATCAACTAGTTAATCAAAAAATAGTTGAACAAGTGACATGGCAAGACCACATTTTTGTGAGGAAGGAATGGGTTGCAGAGTGCTTTCTACATGATCCTGAATCATTTAGGTTTGGGTTCCTCTGGAATGTTCCACTATTTTTATGTTATGTATCCTTGACAAACCCTCAACACCACCCAACCTTCTCACTCCCCTGGTTTATGGTTTTTAAAAAGCACCTCAGCTTGCTGGTCTTTGTCAAACTCTACTCCTGCGAGAGTGAGCTGTTTGACTGTTGGTTGCCAACTCTCCTCCCCAATAAACCTCTGCTGATTGCATCCAGGTATGGTGTCTTGTGAGTTTGTGGGTGGCCGTTACTTCCCGAGACTGGAGTAAGGGTCTTCCAAGTTTGGGGGTCTTCATTCCTAACAATAATCTGTTATTCATGTTTTATTTCTCAAAATATAAGGTATGTTCCTAACCACAAAAGAACAAATGGCTGTGATAATGTTGATCATACAACATGCATTCTGTATCATTTGACATAAAGTAACAACAACAAAAAACCAAATGTGATTGGGAGAAAAATTTAGCTGTAACATGGCACAGGACTTTGTGGTTTTGAGTTTTGGAAGCTATATAACTTTCTGGTTCAGGGTGGGGCTGAGGCAGGGGTATTGCAGCTAAGCTTCTGAGTATAAGTTTGTGGCTCTGATTTATCAGTAGTGACTTGATTACAATAAATTCTTATCATTTTCCTTGTCCTGTGGTTGAGTTGTGTTGGATCTCAGTGGACCCTGTGATGTAAAGGCTTTAGCACAGTATGTAACCACTGTCCAGTATGAATAGTTTCATAATGATGAAGACTACAGAGGTGTACAAAGGCTTCATTATACTAAACATGTCCATTAGGACTCTGTGGGTGTGTCCTGAGTCACAGAAGGTGTGTTTAAGACTCAAGGGTGTGTCCTGAGACACAGGGGGATGGGTGTAAAACTCAGTGGGCATGTCCTGAGTAACAGGGTGCATGTTTAGCACTCAGGAGGTAAGTCAAGTGTCACAGGGGGTAAGCTTAAGACTCAGGGGCATGTCCTGAGTCACAGAGGGTATGTTTAAGATTGAGGGGCCAAGTCCTGAGTCACAGTGGGTATGCTTAAAACTCAGGGGGGTGTGTCTTGATACACAGGGGGTGTGCTTAAGACTCAGGAGGTGTGTCGTGAGTCACAGGGGGCGTGTCCTGAGTCACAGGGGGGAAAGCTTAAGAATCAGAGGACGTTTCCAGAGTCACAGAGAGTTAGCTTAAGACTCAGGGAGGTGTGTCCTATGACACAGGGAGCCTGTTTAGAACTCTGTCCAGAGTCACAGGGGTGTGGTTAAGACTCAGGGAGAATGTCCTGAGTCACTGGAGGCATGTCCTGAGTCACAGGGAGCATGTTCAGGACTCTAGGGGCCTGTTTAAGATTCAGGAGGCATGTCCTGTGTCACAGGGGGTGTGCTTAGACTCTAGCACATATTGTTTCATGATAATGAAGACTAGAGAATTGTGCAAAGGCTTGAATGTATTAAATACACTCACAGGGTTTCTGTCTTAGTGTTTCCATTGCTATGAAGAGAAATCATGAAAAAGGCAACTTCTATAAAAGCAACAGGATAATTGGGACTGGCTTACAGTTTCAGAGATTATGATTTTTCATCATAGCAGGAAGGAAAACAGGCATGAAAGAAAACATGATGCTGGCAAAGAAGCTGAGAGATTTGCTTCTTGATCCAAAGGCAGCCAGGAAGAGAATGTCTGCCAGAGAGCTAGTAGGAGGGCCCATTCTGCACTGGGTGGAACTTTAAAGCCTTCAGTGATGCACTTTCTCCAAGGCCACATCTCATAACTTCCTCCCACTCCCTTAGACAAGCATATTTATACTACCACATTCCACTGCCTGGCCCACATATGATTGTGCAATCGCATGAGTGTCTGGGGACCATATTTAAAAATAGCATAATACAAAATATGAGAGGTTGAAATTAAAAAGTCCTCATCATCTATAGAAGTCTCATAAATGTTAAAAATCCAAAGTTCAAAGTCTCTTCTGAGATCATTCCAATCATGTAACTGTAATCTCCTATATGTTCATAAATATAGCACATAATATCCATCCAAATTCACAGGATATAGGTCACCATTCTTATTCACCATTGTAAGGAAATACTGGGCCAAAAGAAGACCAAAAGCCAGCAAGGCAATCTCCAAACTCTGCATCTCCATGTCTGATGTCAAAGTGTTCTTCAGATCTCCAACTCCTTCCTGCTTTGCTCACTACAACACAATACTTTCTCTTTGGCTGATTATATTTCCTGAAACTAGTTTTTCTGAGAATGTATCCCACAGCTCTGGAATCTAAAACTCTTGGGGTCTCCAAAATAACTTCAAAATTACAGCTTCTTGTTCCAGTATCTGGGATCCACAGATGATCTTCTGTGCTCCTCAAAAGAAGCTGGGTCTCATCTCCAGCTCTTCCCTCTATAGTACACTAGGTTCTGCTTGACTCCACTCAACTGCTGCTGCTGTTCTTTCTGCTCATCCTACAGGACTGACATCTTCAACATGCTGGGTTCTTCTGTGACAAACAGACTTGACTGCATTCCTCTCATGCTCCTTTCATGGTGCCAAGCCTCACCTGCACTGCATGAAACATCCATGCCTTAAAACCCGTGCCACTTGGGTGAGTCTTACACAGGACTGAGTCAAGCTGCACCACAATGGACAACCTTGGCTACCTCTGCAATACAACTTCTTTGTCCTCTCAGAAAACAATTAACAGAATATGTCACTTCAGTGGTGCTGGTTTCTTCTTCATCCCCACTAATTTTCTAACTACAGCCAACCAGCATCAATTGTCTCAGTCGTCCCTTCTATTCTTTCCTCTAAAAGCAGAGCCACATGGACAAAGTTCCTGAGTTCCTTTGCCTGCTGGGGCCCAAACATCGCCCCTTCTATTACATCATCACCAGCTTTCTAGTTTTCAACAACTTCACTGCCTAATCTAGGCTGTCCTTGAACTTGTTCTTTAGATGAACCTTGAACTCAGATCTGCATGGCTCTGTCTTCTGAATGTTGAGTAATATGTGTGTAACACTCTGCAAATATCTAAACTTTTCATTACCTAAACTTGTTCTGTACCAGGATGACTTGAATCAGACATCTGCTTGACGTTACTCTCCTAAGATTTAAGGTGTGTACCACCATGCCTGGACCTAAGTATATCCTATATCCTTTTAGATTTTAAATTGAAATCCCAGTATAGTAATCACAATCCATCAATTCTCAATTTGACACGTACTTTTATCATCTTATGTCCACATAAAAAAATAACCAGTTAATAATAATGCCTAACATTATACAGTTCTCATCCATACAACTTCACCTCCATATGTTTAGGTGAATGGAATCTTGCCATAATATCACCATTTCTTTAATGCCATTGTATATCTTTGATCATAGGATTTAGCTTCATTCAACTTCCTGGTGAGATTTTCTCTTTGAAGCTAACATTTCATATTTTTCCTTTCTAAGATTACTAAGCATGATCAAAACAATCACCATGAGAGTAAACACAGGCCAAAAGCTATTCTTGGCTTTCCTGAGACTTCCTTTGTCAATCCAGTTAACAAAATAAACCTGTTTACCTTCAGATGAGAGCAAAACACAGCAGCATTCTTCAGCAAAACATTATAAAAATTCTATGTAAAGTTCAAACCACCCTTAGGTCATATGTGTTCTACTAGGACGGCCCATGAAGTTCCACTTAATGCATGTAGAAATCCAAAGTCTAAAAATCCACATTGCTTCCAGCAAAAGCATGGTCAGGCCTACCAATAAGAATACTTAAGTCTGGGGTACCAACTTCTGTCTTAGAATTTCCATTGCTAAGAAGAGACACTATGACCAAGGCAACTGTTTTAAAGGCAAATAGTTAATTCACTCTGTATTACACTTTCAAATGTTTAGTCCAATGCCATCATAGCAGGCAGAATGTCAGCATGCAGGCAGTCATGATGCTGGAGAAGAAGCTGAGAGTTCTGCATCTTCATGAGAAGGCATCCAAGAAGAGACTGTCTTCCAGCCAAGTGGTAGGAGGGTCTGTTTTTTACTGGCATGAGCTCCAGAGACCACAACCATAGTAATTCACTTCCTTCAAAAAGGTAACATCTACTCCTACAAGGCACATCTCTTAATATTGCCACTTTTTAGGGTCAAGAATATTTAAATCACCACAGTTTACTTCAACTATGAATTCTTTCATGCATTTAAATATGATTAGGATGTGCAGAGGCTTTAACATGTTAATTACTTTCAGATGGTTTCACTCTCATATGTGTTCATTTCTGTATTCAGAAACCACTGTGGCATGTAAACGATTTTCCAACTTTAGAACAATCAAAAGGTTTCTGCTCAGTTTGTGTTCTCTTATGTCTTTGGAGACTACAGAGATATGCACAGGCTTTACCACGTTCATTATATCTGTAAGGTTTCTCTAAAGTGTATGTTCCTTTAAGTGTTTAGAGAGTACAGTGACATGCAAAGTCTTTATCACATTGACTACATTCATAAATTTCACTCTGCACATTTTCTTTTGTGTATTCAGAGATGACTGTGTCCTGGAAAGGCTTAACCTCATTCATGACATTCAGTTTCTCTCCAGTATGTGTTCTTTTATGTAATGGGTGATGACTGTGCAGTGCAAGGGCTTAGCACCTTGATGACACTGAGTCACTCTCTTGAATGTGTTCTATTATGTAGTCACAGATAAAAGTGAATTGTCAGTTTTTCCCCAGTGATTACATTAATGAGGATTCTCTCCACTGTGATTTCTTTGTGTATGTGTAAAGAACTATGACATGCAAAAGCTTTACCACATTGTTAATATTCCATTAGGTTTTTAATCATAAAAACTTAACTATTCATAGGCCCGTTCCCACCCCACTTCTAACATAAATTTTTAGAAATTTTAAACTTCAGTATCATCATAACTTTTGTTTTCCTGACATAAAGTTCAATATCGATGGCAAAACACTAAAATCTGAACAGCACTTACCCTTTCTCTAACAAAAGTTCACCAGCTCAGATGAAGAAAAACCAATGTAAGAAAGACCCCTACAGATATCAGGGCCCCCAGTGTCATGGCCCCCATCAGTATTGTCTTTACTGACATCCAGTTGCCTTCCTGTAGACACCATGTCTTTTTCAGGGCCCTGTTCGAATACAGGGCTGTGAACTCCGTCCAGCCGCCATTGTTGTGTATGCAGTCAGCCAGGTGTATTTCTAGATAGGCCACCATCCAATCCTGTATCTGCCTCACCAATGGCTCTAAGTTTTTGTCGATACTCTCAGCACACAGGGCTGCCCAAAAGACAAAGAATGCCACAAGACGGCCCCAATTGGGGCCTCCTTGGAATAGTTCCTCAGAAACCTGGATGAAGCATTGTTGGGCTGAGCCTGGGGTCACGTGTAGTTGAGCAACCAGGTCAGAGAGGGTGTGCCAGAAGCAGGTCTCAAATTCATCTCCAGCTGCCAGTAGGGCTTGGTGTAGCAGGTCAGCGGTTGGGCCTTCTCCTGGGCCAGCTCCTCGGACATAACCCTTCTGCCTTAGCTTGTAGCCTACAAAGTCAGCCACTGGAGCCCGTATATCTGGGGTTGAGGCTGGGGTCGTCATCAGGTGCATTCAGCTGGGTTCCAAGTTTCCAGCTCAGTGATGTCAGACTGAGTTTCCTGCTTGGAACTGGTGCTCAGGCCTCTGGTCTCATTTGTTGAGCCACCTCGAATGCTTTCATGTGGGCAAACAGGAATTTAGAAAGAACAATATTAGGACTGAGTGCCCTGAAGAAAAAAGAAAATAGAAAAAAAAAAAAAAAGAAAAACAAGAAAACAAACAAAAAAAGAAAAAAGAAAAAAAGAAAGAAAAAAAGCAAAAAGAATAAAAAGAAAGAAAAAAGAAAAATAAAAAAGAAAGAGAAAAAAGAAAAATAGAGAAAAGAAAAAGAAAAAAGGAAAAAGAAAAAAAGAAAAAGAAAAAAGGAAAAAGAAAAAAAGAAAAAAAGAAAAAGAAGTCTCTGTGTAGCCCTGGCTGGCTGAAAACTCACAGATATCTGCCTGTCTCTGCCTCCCGAGTGCTGGGATTATGGTGTGAACCACAGCCACCACCACCCAGCTAACAGCTCTTCTTTTTCTTGTAAGTTAATGAGCAGTGGGAATCTATAGGAAACTGTACAACAATTGTCTTGACTAGACTCCAGTGAGAAGTTGCTCCTTCTAGATTCCGTGATGGCATTGTTCTTGCCCCCAGATATGTCCGTTTGTTTTCTTCTCTCACACTGTAGGTTTTTCTCTTGGAGTAGTCAAAGTCTGTCTTTTGTCCGGCGTTCATTTTCTATGTGGAGTTGAAAGTTTTCTATCGGTTATTAAAACCTCACACCGGACATATATCTCGGTGGCACAGCGCTTGAGTGCAGAGGCCCTGGATTTGGGTGGCACAACAAAGCCTGTGCCAGTTGGCTTCGTTTAGTGGCTCCTGGGTATTCCGGGAGTTACTGGTTAAATGGTCTAGTCTAATGCTTTAGTGTCAGTTTGGATCCAGTATTACTTAGCTGTGGGACTTAATATAATATAATTTCAACAGTTCAGTAGCTGGCTGGCATAATATTTAAAATACTATAGGCACCATACCCTAAGTGCTCTCCTGTTTGCCACTTTGTGGTGACAATTTAATGCTTATTACAGTACTTTGAATGAGTTGTTTTTGTTTTATGTATAAGGAGTTTCTTGAAAAGTAGAATAAGCTATGGTGGTGGTTCATGCCTTTAATCATAGCAGCTGGGAGGCAGAGACGGGAATCTGTGAGTTCCAGGTCAGCCAGAGCTACATAGTCAAACTGTCTCAAGAAACAAACACAAAAAGTAAGGCAAGAGAGCAGGCAGGGTCATTTCTCTGCAGAAGATACTTTGAGAACTCTACTGACCATCCAGCTTGAAGTCCTGTCAGTAGATCACTGGCTGCCTGCTAAGTGGTGGATGTGGATGCTCTTATTGAAAAGAAATGAATGCAGCTAGTGCTGTATCAAGAGTTAAGACATGGCTCTTGGCAGCATGGCATGTTAAAGTGCCTCGGATGTGGCTGGAAGCTTGTGTTAACTGGATCCAAGAAGAAAATAATAATGCTAATTTGAGTCAGGCACAAATAAATAAACAGGTGTTAGAACAATGGCTTCTTACTGTCCTGAGAAACTTGGAACATCCTCTCTTACCTGATGACATTTTAGAAATTCCAAAGGGAGAACTGAATGGATTTTATGCTCCACAGATCAATTCGTTGGTTGATGTAAGTCAACCTGTGTATTCCCAGATACAAAAGCTGAGAGGAAAGAATACAACCAATGATCTAGTTTCAGCTGAAACACAGAGTACTCCAAAACCATGGGAAGTAAGGTCTTCATGGATGCTAATGCTGCCGCTCACTGATGGGGTCACACAAATTCAGGGAATGGAATATCAGTCTATTCCAGCTCTCCATAGTGCTCTTCCTCCGGGTACAAAAATTTTAGTTCATGGACACATTTTGTTCCGTCTTGGCGTTCTCTTACTGAAACCAGAAAATGTGAAGGTGTTAGGAGGTGAGGTAGATGGTCTTTCAGAAGAATATGCCCAAGAAAAAGTACTTGCAAGATTAATTGGTGAACTCGATCCTACAGTTTCAGTCATTCCAAATCACTCCAATCACAGTGTACCCAGAGTTTCAGGGGGTTTAGATGCTGTTTTGGGGCCTTCGGATGAAGAACTCTTGGCAAGTCTTGATGAAAATGAAGAGCCTGCAGCAAATGTGACTATGGAAAGAAGCTGTTTCAGCACAGGTAGTTCCTCAAACACTATTTGGACAAATCAGTCTAGTTTTGAGCCAGGATGTAATATTTCTTCAAGGCCAAAGGAAAAAACACCAAACCAGCCTATGCATTTCACTGATGGAGAATTTGATGACTTCTCACTAGAAGAGGCCTTGCTTTTGGAAGAAACTGTCCAGAAAGAACAGATGGAAACAAAAGCATCACAGCCACTAACTTTGAAGGAAAACATAAACATACGTAAATGTGTGGAGATCTTTTCACATAAACCTAGTAGTCTAAACCACACGACTTTGATTCATAAACAAGGAAACAGCAATTTCAATGAAAAAATATCTGAACTAATGATTCATGAAGACAAATTTTTTGACTGTTCATCTACTAGAGACAATCATAAGAGACTCTTAGCTCATGATCTTACAAATGAAAGTAAGATTTCAGAAGTAGATGATATAGCACAACAAACCATCAGCAGTTCAGATGAACATTGCTTAAGTAATAAAATATTAAACAGAAAGCTGGACATATCAGAAAAGAGTTCACAAATTTCTAAAGAAAATGGCTTCCCTTTCCAGGCTTGTTCTTCAAGATCATTTGAGAATAATACTTGTCTTTCTATTGGCATGGACTTACATTCTCCACCCTTTATCTATTTGTCTGTTCTAATGGCCAGAAAGCCAAAGGAAGTTACCACTGTGAAAGTTAAAGCATTTATTGTCACTTTAACTGGAAATCTCTCAAGTTCTAGTGGCTCTTGGTGTGTAACTGCAAAGGTTTCTGATGGTACTGCATATCTAGATGTAGATTTTATAGATGAAATACTTACCAGTATGATAGGGTATTCAGTACCAGAAATGAAACAATTAAGAAAGGACCCTCTTAAATATAAAAAATTCCTAGAAGGGTTACAAAAATGTCAGCGAGATGTGATAGATGTGTGTTGCCTAATGACTATTTCATTTAATCCTTCTTCATGTAAAGGCATGGTATTGGAATTTCAAGATGTTGGTATGGAACACCTTGAGGACCTAAAGAAACGGTTGAATAAATAATTGGCCACAATGCTATTGGAGCACACTTTAAAACAGGCAACTATTTGGAATCAAATTTGTTTATTCTCAATTTTGGAATTCTGTAAAAGAGCTTCAGAGCTTAAGAATGGCTGAGACTGCTCAGTGGTTAATGGACTTTCTGCCAAGTGTGCTGACCTCAGTTTGATCATCTCCTGGTCCCTTGAGGCAAAAGGAGAGACCCAGCTTCCAGAATCTATTGTTAGTCTACTAAACAGGTAGCATGGGACACACACACACACACACACACACACACACACACGGTAAATGATATTTTAAAAATAAAGGTATTTCATCAAAAAAAGAAAAGAAAAAGAAAAAAGAAAGAAAATAGAAAAATGGAAAAAAAAGAAAAAAGAACAAAAAAAAAGAAAAAAGAGAAAAAAGGAATAAGAAAAAAGAAAAATAAAGAAAAGGATTGAGTGCCCCCCCTGTCTCAGTGAGCAGTGGCAGCTCCCACACAGGATTTAACCAGTCTCAGGGGTGTTCTGAACCTGGAATGAGGAAAAGGGAGGGAGTACTGTCTAATCACTCCCACCAGTCTTTAAGGCCAAGTCAGTCCAGGTCTCTGTTAGAGTTCTATTCATTTTCTCTACCTGTCCTAAAATCTGGGTCCTAAATGCACAATTTCTAATTCATCCCCAGCTGGGCAGCCAGTTCCTGTCTTACCTGGACAACAAAGATGGGTCCATTATCGGGTCCTATTACCTTATTAGGTATTGCATACCAGGGAAAGTTTTTTTCTAATATATTAGAAATATAAAATCTAAAATTAAAAATAAAATATAAAATTTAAACTATTACTATACTTACACTTTATATTTATATTTTATTTTTATATTATTTTATATTTTACTTTTTTATTTTATATTTTATACTTTATATTTTATATTTGATGTATTTTATATTTTATTGTATTTTATTTTTGTATTTTAAATTTAAGTTTTATATTTTACATTTCATATTTTATAATATATTTTGAATTTTAAACTTTATTTTATACTTTATATTTTACTTTATTTATTTTATTAATTTATATTTTAAATTTGTATTTATATTATATTTTATATTTATGTTTTATATTTTACATTTTATTTTATTACATATTTTAAATTTTAAACTTTTTTTTTATTTCATACTTTATATTTTATTTTATTTATTTTATTTTTAATTTATATTTTAAATTTGTCCTGCCAGGACTGAGTTAGCATCATTGATGCCTTCTTTAGTTGGCCCCTATTACCTGCTATGTTGGTCATGAACTAAACACTTGAAAGTGTAAGACAGACCCAACTATTTGCCTTTAAAACAGGAAGTTCATAAGAAGACCATCAGAGTTAACTAACCTGGGCCCTAGGAGACTCTCAGAGTCACCCACCAAAGAGTATACACAGGATGGACAGAGGTCCCCAGTATATATGTACTCTATGTGCTACTCAGTCTTCACATAAGTTCGCCAACAACTGGAGTGGGGGATGTCCCTTAAGGTGTTGCCTGTCTGTCCACACTGTTCCCCATACTTGGCTGGCATGTCTGACCTCAGTAGGAGAGGATGTGCTTAACCCTGCAGAGAGATTTAACATGCCATGACTGGGGGCTACTCAAGTGGCCCCCAACCCTCCCTGGGGAGAAAAAAGGAGTCAGGGATGAGGTTCTGTGGAAGATGGAATGGGGAGGGGGTAGTAACTGAGATATAAGGAAATATATAAATAAATGGGAAGAGCAAACACTACATATAAATAAAATAAAAATATACAAATCAGCATATTAGTTTTAAATTTTACCCTACTCAATGTCTCAGGGCATAAGCCAAAGTAGGGAAGATTTTTGACAAAAGTATCACACAAATGATCTCTAACTAAAGTTTTCTCAGAGTCTATTTTCCACTGAACAAGCACGACCTCAACTACCTTTGGCTGCACTACTGGCAATATCCCAAGCTTCCATGTCCTATGAGAACAACTGATTAGGATCCATGTACAGCTCTCTATGACTTTGCCATCTCAGTTTGTGATATTCTCCACATTCCTTCAAAAGAGAACATAGATTCTGTCCAGCAGCATAATCACATCTGGATACCATTTTGTTGTTGTTGTTCTAACTTGCTACTCTGCTGCTGTGATTGAATCATATGAGCAAAAGGATCGAAGGTAATAAATGGTTGTTGTACATGGTTCTGTCAGATCACAGTCCATCATTTTGGGAGCTTAGATTAGAAACTGAAGGCAAAAATTGTGGACAAACACTGTCTCTTGGTGTGCTCTCTTGCTTGGTCAATGTCTCCTGCTCAGCCTGCTCTCTTACCCAGCCCAGGACCACTTGCTTAGAGATATTGCCACCCTCAGTGGAAGAGGGTATCACAGACATAGCAACCAGCCATTCTGATGAGGGCACACCCTCGATTGAGGGTCCCTCAGATGACTGTAGATCTGAAATGCTGAGAACTTAAGACAACTATGTCACAGACACAAAAATGAGAAAGTTGTTATAAAACAAAACGAATTATTTAACCATATCAATTACTGGAGCCCCTGCCACCCAATGAGGGACTTGGAGTTGTGGTTGAGCCAGGACAAAATAGGGAGGGCATCTGGCTCAGAGCAGGGAAGGCTACACTGGAATGGGGAGTTCATAGGCTGTGCTGACCTGGGGTGAGGTGTCTTTAACCCTGGGTTCCCAGGCCAGCACTACCAAAGATGTGGCTAAAACAGCTGGAAGGTGTAGAGAGAAGCAGATAGTCTCACAGACCTGGAAACGGCCTCCCCAAAGGACAGGATCTCTGGCCCAAGAAAGATATGCTAACTCTGTTGGAATGAAGAACAACCTTCCATCTAATGACAACTCCAAAACTACAGAGTCACATATGGACTGGGCAGAGGGTAGAATGGAAGGAGAGAGAAAATGAGGTCTTTGTCATTTCCACCCTGTAAAACAAGATAGAAAGAAAGCAGTTGTGCCCTGGATGCTGTCTTGAAGAGTTTTCTGTCATGGACTAGTCAATGGGTATTAGTTTTGTTGGTAAGAAGGATTTAACCCAAGATGAGGGGTCAGTAACTAAATCAACAGGAATGGAAACAGTCTCATTTCCTCAGTCACAGAATAATAAAGTGCTACACACATAACAGACAGCCACAAGGGGGCGGTAAAGGCTACCCAGCAGATTCCTCCACTTGTACAGAGGAGAAAATGAAAACAGGATGGCATCGGCCAGCCTGGTCTACAGAATGAGTTCCAGGACAGCCTGGGCTACACAGAGAAACCCTGTCTCGAAAAACAAAAACAAACAAACAAACAAAAACACCAATAAAAATAAATCATTAAAAAAGAAGAAAAAAAGAAAACAGGATGGCAGCAGCTCTGAGCCCTGTAGCAGGGTTCAAAGTCTGCTCTAACCTTCCCAGAAATTTAGACCAGAGGCACACTGTCCAGAATACTAGTCTCTGGAACATCTTTGAAGCACTTTGGGGCTATGACTCTCCAGTGTACCCACTGTAGCAGGGTTTCACATTCAATTTAGTCATCTCTTTCCACATATACTCAAGAAAAACCTGAAAACCAAGGCACACAGACACAAATCTGGCAGTCAAGCCACTGACCCAAAAACAACAATGGTGCATGTTAACAAACAGCCTTTCAATCTTTTAGGGGTGTTGGGTATTTTTTATAGTTACAGAAAGATTGAGACATTAACATACAGTTCATCAACTTAATATTTTAAAAACATCATGTCCCGCATAATCTGCAGGAACCAATCAAGGGGGCAAAACCATCTGACAACCATGATGTGTAGACTAACTTTTTCTCTGTAAGGTGAATTAGTTATCTACATGAAGCTTAACCCTGCAGTTGTACCTTGACTGGCTGTTGACAAGGGGGATTGTCATAGAATGTCTGCTCAAATGGACTTCGTGCACTCTCTAAAACAGAATTGATTGGGCTTTACAAACCCATCTTTGTGCCTGAGGCCCTTATTATTGAAAGATGCTCCTGTTCAACCACAAGCCATGCACTGCAGTAGAAAAGGTACTTTATCCAAAGACCTACCTCACTATCTGTTACTGCAGATCCTAATATCACTTGCACTTACTCTGAGACAGAATACCAGTGGAAGTTGCCTCTCCCCCGTGAATGCCTCTTATAAGTAAGATAGACAATCCCCACCTGCCCTTCCTTTCCTGCCTCATCCCTGTGTCTCAGCCCTTCTTGGGCAGACAGTCCCTGTTCAACCACATGCTTTACTTGCCAGGACACAAGGTAAGCTTTCTATAAATCTACCACACTGTCTGTTATCCCAGATGCAATGACCACAATTTCCCCTCGTACTGTACTAAACACCAGAGGCAGCTTTACCTCTGTCCTGACTATGTCTTCCTGTGGATGCTAAGATCATCTCTTCCTGCCCAACTCTTCTCCCTGCTCCCAACATTAACCAGCATTCCCTATTGAGCATACGCACCAAACATGTCAGTAAAAGAAGCAATACTCAGGCAACTCTCTTTGTAAATCCAGGCATCAAACAGCAACCTAGGAGCAAAATTTCCAACCAAGCAAGACAAATCCAGAAATCAGTACATAAATCTATAATCACTTTAAACCCAGAGGCCTAGACACCAGCATAGGAATATAATAAATGATAACTAGAAAAATATGTCACCAAAATATCCAAGCTATCCTATCACAGCAGGTCCTGAGAAATAAAAACATTCAACAGATATGGTACAAAAGACATTGTTTAGCCAGGCGGTGGTGTCACACGCCTTTAGTCCCAGCACTTGGGAGGCAGAGGCAGGTGGATTTCTGAGTTTGAGGCCAGCCTGGTCTACAGAGTGAGTTCTACAGAGTAGGACAGCCAGGCCTACACAGAGAAACCCTGTATCAAAAACCGAAAAAAAAAGACGTTGTTTGGGGGAAGGGAGATGAGTGAGAACCTGGGGAAGGGATAGAGGCACAGAAGAGGACCTGCAGACAGGAACTCAGACAGGAAGCAGAAAGAGAGCCCTGAGAGTAGAGAAAGAGAATAGAGGGGGCATGTGCAGAGAACAGAGACAGGGAACAAACAGAGAGAGCTGTGTAGCTGGTGGTCCATGTATATAAAGCACACATGACAATAGCAGCAGGTGCTGGAGGCAGGGAATGACTTAAGCAGTTGCTAAGTCCCTGAGAGCAGAGCATTGAAATTACCTGTGCACTGACAACTGCAGAGGCAAGGTTCACCCAGGGAAAAGGAAAGAGTCTCAGACATTAAAGAAGAATAGGACAAAATGAATACATTGGTCAACAAAAAAAAAAAAGTGGATTCTAAAACTTTCCTAACCCTAAACAACCAGGAATTCTGAACCTGAGCCACCACTGCTCAGCTGTGCCTGTCTTCTTAATGTATACTATAAAAGACAGAAGGGTATGGACACGTGTGCTGCATATGAGAAGGAAAAACTACAGATGATTGGAATAGAGGAAGAAGAATCTCAGCACAAAGGTCTAGAAAATATTTTCAATGAAATAATAATGCAAATTTTCCTAAACCAAAGAACATGCATGTTAATGTACAAGCAGCATCCAAAAGACCCAAGAGATTGAAGGGGAAAAAAGTCTTTATACCTCACAATAATCAAACACTAATCATAAAAGTAAAGAAACATAAAAATCTGCAATGGAAAAATTAAGAAAAACTAAACAAAACTAAAACAAGTAATGTATGAAAGCAGATCTGTTAGATTTCTGCCTGTCTTCTTAAAAACAGGTTTTGTTTGTTTGTTTTTGAGACAGGGTTTCTCTGTGTACTTCTGTCTGTCCTGGAACTCACTCTGTAGAAAGGCTGGGTTCAACCTCAGGAATCCACCTGCCTCTGCTTCCCAAGTTCTGGGATTAAATGCCTGAGCCACCACTGCTCAGCTGTGCCTGTCTTCTTAATGTATACTATAAAAGACAGAAGGGTATGGACACGTGTGCTGCATAGTCAGAGAAACCACCCAGGTTTTTATAATAAAGCAACTGGTCCAAATGTTTTGGGCAGATTCAGAATCAGCCATGACAGTGAAGTTACTCAGAGGTCACCTCCTAATCTAACACATGAGGGGCATCACCAGGGACCTCACAGGTGGTCACATCTGGCTGATGCTTCCCATGCAGCCCCAGAGAGGACCCAGCACCCCAGCACCCACTGCTCAGCTGTCTGCCGCTGCCCATTGTGGGCAGTGATCCTGTGCTCACCATGACTCCATTTCAGAGCTTCCTTGAGTTCTCCACAGAGCAACTGACAGCAGAACTCAGAGCATTCAGAACACAGAGAAACATTCAAGCCTGCACAGGCACAGAAACTTGAAGCAATCACACTAAAATCAGGGACTAGGTAAAGCTGCCCACTCTCTCCCTACCTATTCAATGTAGTACTCAGTGTCCTAGCCAGAGCAATTAGACAACAAAAAAAATCAAGTGTATGAATAAGAAAGGAATAAGTCAAAATGTAACTATTTGCAGATGATATGATAGTATACATAAGTAACCCCAAAACTTCTACCAGATAACCTGATAAACAACTTCAGAAAAGTGACTAGATATAAAATTAATTCAAACAAATCAGTAGCCTTCCTCTACTCAAAGGATAAACAGGCAGAGAAAGAGATTAGGGAAATTACACCCTTCATAATAGTCACAAATAATATAAAATTCCTGGATGCAAATCTAACCAAGCAAGTGAAACATCTGCAGACAAGAACTTCAAGCCTCTGATGAAAGAAATTGAAGATCTCAGAAGATGGAGAGATCTCCAATTCTCATGGATTGGCAGGATTAATATAGTAAAACTGGCCATCTTGCTGAAAGCAATCTATAGATTCAAAGCAATCCCCATCAAAATTCCAACTCAATTCTTCATAGAGATAGAAAGAGAAATTTGCAAATTTATTGGGAATAAGAAAAAACCCAGGATAGGGAAAACTATTCTCAACAATAAAGGAACTCCTACGGGAATCGCCGTCCCTGACCTCAAGCTGTACTAAAAAGAAATAGTAATAAAAACTGCATGGTATTGGTACAGAGACAGACAGAAAGATCAATGGAATAGAATTGAAGTCCCAGAAATGAACCCACACACCTATGGTCACTTGATCTTTGGCAAAGGATCTAAAACCAGCCAGTGGAAAAAGGACAGCATTTTCAGCAAATGGTGCTGGTCCAACTGGAGGTCAGCAAGTAGAAGATTGCAAATTGACCATTGTTTTTTTTTGTTGTTTTGTTTTTTGAGATAGGGTTTCTCTGTATAGCCTGGGCTGTCCTGGAACTCACTCTGTAGACCAGGCTGGCCTTGAACTCAGAAATTTGCCTGCCTCTGCCTCCCAAGTGCTGGGATTAAAGGTGTGCGCCACCACAGCCTGGCTCAAATCGACCATTCTTATCTCCTTGTACGAAGCTCAAATCCAAGTTGATCAAGATCCTCCACATAAAACCAGATACACTGAAACTAATGAGAAGAGAAAGTGGGGAAGAGCCTCGAACACATGGGCACAGAGGAAAAGTTCCTGAAAAGGACACAAATGGCTTATGCTCTGAGATCAAGAATTGACAAATGCAACCTCATAAAGTTGGAAAGTTTCTGTAAGGAAAAAAAAAAAACACTGTCAATAGGACAAAATGACAACCAAGAGATTGGGAAAAGATCTTTTCCAATCCTACATCTGATAGAGGGCTAATATCCAATGTATACAAAGAACTCAAGAAATTAGACTCCAGTCAATCAAATAACTCTATTAAAAATGGGGTACAGATCTAAACAAAGAATTTTCAACTGAGGAAACTCAAATGGTTGAAAAACACCTAAAGAAATATTCAACATCCTTAGTCATCAGGGAAATGAAAATCAAAACAACCTTGAGTTACTGTCTCACACCAGTCAGAATGGCTAAGATCAAAAACTTAGGTGATAGCAGATGCTTGCGAGGATGTGGAGAAAGAAAAACACTCCTCCATTGTTGGTGGGATTGCAAGCTGTTACAATCACTCTGGAAATCAGACTGTCAGTTCCTTAAAAAACTGGACATAGCATTACCTGAGGACCCAGCTATACCACTCCTGGGGACATACACAGAAGATGTTCCAACATAGAAAAAAAGACATATGCTCCACTATGTTTGTAACAGCCTTATTTATAATAGCCAGAAGCTGGAAAGAACCCAGATGTCCTTCACCAGAGGAATGGATACAGAAAATGTGGTACATTTACACAATGGAGTATTACTCAGCTCTTAAAAGCATTGAATTCATGAAATTCTTAGTCAAATGAAAGGTACTAGAAAATATCGTCCTGAGTGAGTTAAACCGAACACAAAATAACACACAGGGTATGCACTCACTAATAAGTGGATATTAGCCCAAAAGCTCAGAATACTTGATACAGTTCACAGACAACATGAAACTCAAGAATAAAGACAAGGCCAGCAGTGGTGGTGCACGCCTTTAATCCCAGCACTCGGGAGGCAGAGGCAGGCAGATTTCTGAGTTTGAAGCCAGCCTGGTCTACAGAGTGAGTTCCAGGACAGTCAGGGCTACACAGAGAAACCCTGTCTCAAAAAACCACAGGAGAGGGAGGGAGGGAGGGAGGGAGGGAGGGAGGGAGGGAGGGAGGGAGGGAGAGAGAGAGAGAGAGAGAGAGAGAGAGAGAGAGAGAGCGAGAGAGAATGAATGAGAATAAGGAAGACCAAAGTGTGGATTCTTTGGTTCTTCTTAGAAGAGGGAAACAAAATACTCATGGGAACAAATACAGAGACAAAGTGTGGAGCAGAGACTGAAGGAAAGGCCACCCAGAGGCTGCTGTACCTGGGGATCCATCCTATATACAGTCAGCAAACACAGACAATATTGTGGATACCAAGAAGTTCATGCTGACAGGAGCATGATACAGATGTCTTCTGAGAGGCTCTGCCAGAGCCTGACAAATACAGAGGCAGATACCTGCAGCCAACCATTGAATTCAGCATGGGGTCCCCGATGGAGGAGTTAGAGAAAGGACTGAAGGAGCTGAAGGGTTTACAACCCCAGAGGAAGAGCAACAATATCAACCAACCAGACCCCCCCAGGGCTCCCAGGGACTAAACCACCAACTGAACTGTACACATGGAGAGAACCATGGCTCCATCTGCATATGTAGCAGAAGATAGCCCTGTTGGGCATCAACGGGAGGAGAGGCCCTTGGTCTTGTGAAGGCTCAAAGTCAGTGTCTTGCTAAGAAGCAGGCTTTTGTGCTGCTTAATGAGAAAACAAAATCTCATCCTGGGAATTATGTGATTTTTCCTTAGCACTGGAGATTTTCTTGGCCTTCTTCTACTAGAGACTTTCCAGATCCATGTGTGACCTCTGCAGCTGGGCTACAAATGTGTATTTAATATTTTTTAAATTCCTAGGAATTAGAATGAAATAACACATTACAGACCACACTTGCTGTGTAGACTGTTTTTCATTGTCGCCTCCTGAACAGACCAGCAGAGAGAAGACAATGGACACAGGATCTTCTTCCCAACATGGTTTATTCAGGAACCTTGAAGTACTGCAAAAGGCCCTCGAGGTCTAGCTCCCAGCCCTTAAATTGCTGTATCCTGTCCAATAAAAACCTTCCACAAAGTCATTCTTATTTTATTTTGTCCCCTTAGAAGGACTCTTCTCTGAGGCACCATAACTGCTGCTCTTTCTATATCACCCCTTTGGTGAGTTTAACAACGTAGAAGGATCCATTGTACAAACACCAAAAAGGACAGATATCCTCTCAAAGGTGACTGCAGTGCCAGCCCACTTATATTCATCTTGTCACAGCATCACCAGTGATGGATTCATGGAAAGACAGGAGAATTTGTGAGAAACCTGAAGAATGGGAAAGGTTAAATACAGGAATGTAAGACACACTGACATACAACCACTTCTTCAAATGAGATAAGGAAGGTAGCTCAGGTATTTGTGGTGGCCATGCAAACCAGAAGATCTGAATTACATAAAATGGACCCTTGAAAAACATCTAAGATGGTGATTGGAACTAATATTCTGTGTGAGCTATGGATTACATGTAGATCCATTGAGAAAGCTTGGAAATGAGGGAATCTGTCATACATATCACCCTCTGTGACTTTGATATATCTATTTCTTTAACATGCCTGGATCTAGCATATTGTGTATACAAAGACTATAAAAATTCCTAGCACAGGTGTCATCAAGTGCAAACACACACACACACTCCACTCAGACAGACACACACATAAACAAACACACCCACACAGACACACACCCTGACACACACAGACACACACACACAAACACATAAACACACACCCACACAAACACACAAGCACACACACACACCCTGACACACAAACTGACACACAGACACAGCTCAACACAGACAAATAAAAACACACAAACACACACACAGAATGAACACAGACAACCATACAACACAGAATCACAGAGACACACAGAAATAAAAGTTTCTACAACATGAGGAACTTCACTGTATTGTGCATTTATCTAATTTCCACTGAAACTGACATGAGATGGTCTCTCATTTTTGTAAGTTGAAGTTTACAGAGAAGGACCAATTTGGTTTACATCAGGAGAATTATAGAAAAAAAAGTTTATGCTAAAATCACAAAGTTTAGGATATTTGAAAACTACAATCATTATACAATATTCAATGTGAGAGAGAGAACATGCCTGGTCAGTATTTGTACAACTTGGAAGTGGAATAACTATTTAGGTAATGTGAATTTGTCTTCTGACATACTAAGTAAAATATTTTTGATGTGACTGATTGTTTCTTCCAGTGCTTTATTCTTGTGAAGATCCCTAGAAAGAATCTGATTTTTGAGACTGACAGTGAATCAGTGAGTCAATGTGGGGGACAAGAAACCTCACAGGTCTCCAGACTGGTGCTGTAAAATCAATGATTAAAAGGATCTCCTGTCACGTGATCTTCATGTGAGTAGGGGTGCCAGGTCTTGGCCTACAGAAGCTAAGACATCTGGTTTCCCATTCCTCACTTAATCTTGAATCCCTCTATCTGAGGTCCTCATATAATTGTATTATTTGTGCTACATTTTTCCACTTTTGCTATTGACTTTATTTTCCAATAGCTGTAACAGCCCAGCATCAAAGCATCACCTGAACAAAAGGTTAAGGGAAGGTGGCCATTTTGAATTTGTATCTGAGCTGAGATGATTATAGGGCCCAAATTGCTCTAAAAGTATTCAGTGCTTGTCTAGTATATTAGCCAGAGTTCTATAGACTACCAAACTAATAGAATAAATGTCTCTTTATTTAAAGGGAATTGTTTAGGATGACTCCTAGGCTGTGATGGCCTAGCTAATTCACCAATAATTAGCTATAAAGGCCAAGTGCAAGGATCCAGTAGTTGCTCAGCCCACAAGGCTTGATGTCTCAGCTTAAGTTTACAATAAGCTGGAATTCCAAATAAAGTGGCCCTAAAATCAGTGAAGGAATGGACTTGCTATCAAATTGAGAGGAAGAAGCTAAAGAGGGAATGCCTTCTGTTGTAGTAATTATTTTAAAAAGCAGCCACGGTTAAGCCAACAGGCTAAGCTGCAGAGTCTCTGTCCAGCTCAGCCACCATATTGCATGGCCAGTCAGAAAATGGCAGCCAGAAACACCAGCCCTGCCACCCATGGGATGCCAGCATGGGAGATGGCTCTGCCAATCTTCCACTCTGTCTCTGCAAGACTGGGCGTTGCCCAGATCATCCCACCAACAACCTGGGCTCAGTACAAATGAGCCTCTAATGCTTAGATTATCCAAAGGCTTATAAATTTAGTAATGATCAATAACAAGGTACCCTTACAATCAGAGGTGTAACCCAGTACCCAACCTAGATATACCCACTACCTGTGACTGTTACAGAGAAGCAAACATCAGCCTCTGTGTTCCAATCTCTCATACTCCATCTCACACTTAGTTCCTCCTCTTCCTTCTCCTCCTCCTCCCTTTACTCCTCCTCTTCTTACTTCTCCCACCTTAGCTCCTTCCACACCTTTTCCTTCCATGTCATTATATAGGCTTGAAGTACAAGTTATGGATCAGATTAGAGCTGGCGTTTTTCAGCTCAGACATCTGGATTAAAGCTGTGTCTTCCACTATCAAGATTCAGATTAACGTCACTTTTGGGGTTTTGGTTAATTCCAGATGTAATAGAGTTAACAATCAAGACAGCAATCTCAACTCTTCCCCATGTCAACTTCACACACAATTACATCTTATTATGTCATGGTTAATTTCCAAATTGAAAAAAATGTCATAATAATGTTTAAATATTACAATATCACCCAAAAAGAAAACCATTATGTATTGTACCAGGTCATAATTATGCCTAAAATGATTGAACTACACCCTGTACAAGCACAAACACATAAACATGTTATAATGCATCATGGAAACATTTTTTAGTGTAGCCACTTCAAGTGTGATTACCATTGATATTCTCTTAATTAATTTTTAAAATTGAAGAAATCACAACTGTCTGTAGAAACACAATATGTCAGGAATACTCACATCACTTATAATCCTCATTTCTGCAATTAGTCATGTGGCCTTTGTTTATATTTATAATGACCTTCCCCTACTACCCATGCTATATTTTCCACAACCTTGGTAATAACCTCAGCATATCTGGTACTTTTCCTGGAGGAGTAATTCATACCTTCATTTCTGATGGGTCTGTGCCCTTTGTAATCCTGTCTGGATAAGGCTGTTGTAGGTTTTCATTGCTTTTAATTACAAGATATTTAATTGCTTTTAATCATCAAGAGATACCATAAAATGCTAGTTCTCAACCTGTGGGTCATGCTCCCTGTGGGGATCTAAGAACCTTTTCTCAAGTGTTGCCTGAGACCAACTGCAAATCAAATATTCATATTACAGTTCATCACAGTTGCAACATTATAATTAGGAAGCAGCAATATAATTCATTTTATGCTTTGTGTGTCTCCATAATATTACGAACTGTATTCAAGGGTCCCAGCATTAGGAAGGTTGAGAACCACCACAAGAGATTCTGCAGTCTAGACATAAGCCTTTGTAACTCCATTTGGAGAAGCAATTTCACTTCCCCATGGCGATTTTTCAGCCTTTCTAACACTGTTATTGCTTTCTTATCTTGTTGGGTTAAGGGCCTCAGATGCCCAAATTGACCACTGGGAAGACTGAAGGTTTGTTGTAGTTCCTGGAAGGAGAGCTCACCTCTCTATAACTAATACTTACAGGCCAACAGAACTTAAGATCAGAGGAATAGGAAGCAATTTTTCCTACTGGGTCACTAAGGGTGGTAGCGTTGGTGTGGGTCTTCTTTATTCTTGGGTGGTTGTTAGCCATCAAACAGTGAGGCAAAGGAAACAGGCATGGCAATCTGGCTTGAGGTGGCTGTGTGTATTTTAAAATTAACTCCTGAGACTAGCACAGTGAATCAATTCTACTTTATTGTTCCAGAAATAAGATATATGAGGGCCTTTATGGGTACAGGTGGAAAGGATTAATTGGTCATAATAGTATACATAATTATCATGTGGGCAGGGAAGCCAGAATGAAACTTGTGGGCTGAGTTTAAGTAGCTCCACACAGGGACAGTCTTTTGATAAGGACAGCCACCTGTGTTCAGGGACGTTGTCTAGATAAATTGAGACAGAGAAATGGAAGCCTTGCTGATAAAGTGAGCCATGCATTTTGAGCTGAGTTCCACTGAGACTTGTGGCATGCGACCTTCACACAGGTTTCCAAAACCTTGATTCCCGAAACTGTGGATCTTGGCTGTGAGAGAAACTGTACCAAACATTGGAAGCTGATTCAAAATACATACAACCTAGGACCCTGCCCAGCTCTCCAGGTGCCTGTCCCATAATTGGTTGTGTAAAGGGTCCTTCTAAAGGTCATTGTATTTTATTATCAGTTCATCACCTTCAGGGTAACAAGGAATATGGTAATTAATACCATTATAATTTATGATCATTGGCCCACTGTCTCACTTCTCTGCTGTGAAATGAGTTCCTTGGTCAGAAGCAATACTGTGTGGAATGCGATTGTGGTGAATGAGGCACTCAGTATGTCCATGGATCGTGGATTTGGCAGAGGCAATGTGTGCATGAAAGTCAAAATCATAAGCAGAATATGTATAAATTCCAGGAAGAAGAAGAAAGATTTGTCCTTTGCCCAAGACAAATGATCCAATGTGAGAGGGCAATTCTACTGTTGTAGTGCTCCTATATTGAAAATTACAATTTCATGTTAACTAGTCCTATATTGAAGTTTACAACTTAATGTTAACTAGTTCTAGATTGCAATTTTCCATTCCAAGTTAAATACGCCTATATTGAAATTTACAATTTCATGTTAACTAGTCCTAGATTGAAATTTACAATTCCAAGTTGACTAATTCTATGTTGTAATTTATAACTCGATATTGATGAGTCCTAGATTGCAATTTACAATTCTGTGTTAACTAGTTTTAGATTGCAACTCTCAATTTAATGTTAACTAGTCCTATAATGAGAATTTAGAATTCCATGTTGACAAGTCCTAGATTGCAATTTCCAATTATTTGTTAACTAGTCCTATATTGAAATTTATAATTTCATGTTAACTAGTCCTACAATGAACTTTTACAATTTAATGTTAACTAATCATATATTTAAATGTACAATTTAATATATTAACTAGTCTTAGATTTCAATTTGTAATTCCATGATAATTAGTCCAAGATTGCCATTTCCAATTTCCTGTTAATTAGTCCTTTATTGAAATTTACAACACCATGTTAACTAGTCTTAGATTGCAATTTTCAATTTTATGTTAACTAGTTCTATATTGGAATTCCATTTATTATTAAATAGTCCTATATTGAAATTTGCATTTTAACATTAACTATTCCTGTGTTGCGGCCTGAGCTGCCCTACGTTGGGCACCAAAAATGTTGTGAGCCGCTCTACCCCACATTTGGGGGCCAAAATGTTGGGGGAATGCAAAAGAAGGGAAATCACACACACACACACACACACACATACCCCAACACCACTACCAGGACCAGCAGCAGCAGTAACAACAACAACAAAATATCAGGAGATAACAATCACCATTCATTGAATAACTCAATATCAATGACCTCAGATAACCTATAAAAAGACACAGGCTAACAGAATGGATGCAAACACAAACTTATCCTTCTATTGCATATAAGAAATATAGCTTGGCTGGAGAAGATGTCTCAGTGGTTAAGAGCACTGACTGGTCTTGAGTTCTATTCCCTGCAACCACATGGTAGTTCACAACCATCTGTAATGGGGTCTGATGCCCTCTTCTTGTTTGTCTGAAGACAGCTATGGTGTACTCACATACATTAAATAAATAAATAAATAAATAAATAAATAAATAGATAAATCATTCAAAAACAATAAAAACTGTAAAAAGAAAGAAAGAAAAAAGAAAAATAGCTCAACATCAAGAATAAGCATTACTTCAATGTAAAGGGTTGTAAAAAGTTATTCCAAGCAAATAGACCAAAGAAGCAAGGTAATGTAGCCATTTTAAAATACTTTTTAAAAAAATAAAAATAAATTGGAGAAAGATACGACATATTCATCAAAGGGAAAAATTACCATAGATGACATTTCAATTTTTCACATCTATGCCTCAAACACATGGTCACATACCTTTGTAAAATAAAGAGTTTTAAAGTAAAAAAAAAATCACATGATAACCTTCATACATTATACTTGCAAATTTAAATACTCCATTCTCAGTAATGGATATATTTTCCAGACCAAAATTAAACAGAGAAACATTCCAGCTAACTGATAGCATGAACATGAATCCAGCTGAAATTTGGAGAACATTCTACCAAAATATAAGAGAATATACCTTCTGCTTAGCACCTCATGAAACTCACTTGTAAACTGCACACATATTCAGACACATTGCAGGTCTCAATAAATACAAGAAAAACAAACTACCCACCATGTATCTTAACAGACCACCATGGATTACAGCTGAATATCAACAAAACCAGAAAGAACACAAATCTTACAAACTCATGGAAACTGCACACTTCACTACTGAGTGAATACTAGGTTAAGAGAGAAATAAAGGAAGAAATTAGAGACCTTATAAAAGTCAATGCCAATGAATATGCAACATGCAGAATCTTATGGAACACAAAGAGAATGATACTGTCTCTAAGATGAAAGTTCATAGCACAAAATTCCTACATTTAAAAAAATTGGAGAGCTCTCACACTGGCAATTTAAGAGCATCCTTTAATGTCTAGAACAGAAAGAAGTTAATGAGCAATGAAGGAAAGAAGTAGAGATCAAGATATTGTCAAATTGGGATCAAAATCCATAAAATAGAAAGAGAAGAACACAAAGAATTAATGAAACATGGAGTTGGTCCTTTGAGCCATTTATTAGACAAAATAGAAACACTTATTAAAAGATAGAGAATATCCAAATTAATGAAATCTAAAATAAAATGGTGACAAAATAACAGACAATGAAGAAAGCCAGAGGATGATAAAGGCATAGTTTTAAAATGCCTGCACAACACCAAATTAGAAATTCTAAAAGAAAAGGCTAATCTCAATAGGTTCCACTTACCAAAGTTAAATCAAACTAAGGTAAATAACTTAAACAGACCTAAACACCTAGAAAAAGAGAAGTCAGTACAAGTCTGCCAAGAAATAGAGGCCAGGGCCATGAGTTTCAGAGTAGAATCCCATCAGACTTTCAAAGAGGAGTTCATGAGAATACTCCTCAAAGTACTCAACAATATAGAAAAAGAAGAAACCTTAGCTGATTTTATTTTGTGAGCCCATAGTTAATCAAATATCCAATCAATATAAAGACTCAGCTACAAAAATGAATTACAGACCATTTTCCCTTAAAACCACAGATGTAAAAATATTTAATAAAATACATTAAACAAAATAGAAAACACTTCAAAAGATCATCCGCCATGATCAATGAGGCAGGCTCCATTAAAGAGATCCAGGAATAGTGTAATATAATGTGCTTAATGTGTAAGAAAATAAAACAAGTGGTCATCTCATTAGATGATGCATACTTCTGTGACAATATTTAATCCCACTTTATGATAAAGTTCTTGAAGTCATTAAGGATACAAGGGACATACCTAAACATAATAATGTCACTTTAATGCAAACCTATAGCCAACATTAAATTAAATGGAGGGACATTCATATAAATTCTACTAATTTATAAACAAGATGAGGTGATCCATTCTCTCCGTATCTATTTAAAATACTATCTAAAAGTTTAGCAAGAACAATAAAGCTGAAGAAGATAAAGGTGATATAGATTAGAAAGGAGGAAGTAAAATTATCTCTTTTTAGGTTTTTCAAGACAGGCTTTCTCTGTGTAAGCCTGGCTATCCATATTAAATACACTCACAGAGTTTCTGTCTTAGTGTTTCCATTGCTATGAAGAGAAATAATGAACAAGGCAACTCCTATAAAAGCAACAGTTTAATTGGGACTGGCTTACAGTTTCAGAGATTTAGACCTTTTTCGTCATGGCAGGAATCAAGGCAGGTATGAAAGGAAGCATGATGCTGGTGAAGAAGCTGAGAGTTCTGCATCTTGATCCAAAGGCAGCCAGGAAGAGACTGTCTGCCAGGGAGCTAGTAGGCGGGTCCATTCTGCACTGGGTGGAACTTCAAAACCTTCAGTGATGCACTTCCTCCAACAAGGCCACATCTCATTATAACTTCCTCGCACTCCCTGAGCCAAGCATATTTATACTACCACATTCCACTCCCTGGCCCCCATATGATTGTGCAAACACATGAGACCATATTTTAAAATAGCATAATACAAAATATGTGAGGTTCAAATTAAAAAGTCCTCATCATCTATAGAAGTTTCATAAATGTTAAAGTCTAAAGTTCAAAGTCTCTTCTGAGATTCATCCAATCATGTAACTATAATCCCCTATATGTTCATAAATATAGCACATAATATCCATCCAAATTCACAGGATATACGTCACTATTCTTAATCACTACTGTGAGAAAATACTGGGCAAAAAAAGAACAAAAGTCAGCAAGGAAATCTCCAAACTCTGCATCTCCATGTCTGATGTCAAGTGTTCTTTAGATTTCCATTTCCTTTCTTCCATGCTCACTGCAGCACAATTCTTTTTCTTTGACTGATTGTTTTTCCTGAAAGTAGTTTTGCTGAGAAGGTATCTTATAACTCGGGAATCTAACACTCTTGGGGTCTCCAAAGTAACTTCAAAATTACAGCTTCTTATTCCAGTATCTGGGATCCACAGATGATCTTTTGCGTTCCTCAAAAGAAGTTGGGTCTCATCTCCAGCTCTTCCCTCTATAGGACACTAGGTTCTGCTTGACCTCACTCAACTGCTCCTGCTGTTCTTTCTGCTCATCCCATAGGACTGACATCTTCAACATGCTGGGCTCTTCTGTGACAAACAGTCTTGACTGCATTCCTCTCATGCTCCTCCCTTCATGGTGCCAAGCCTTAGCTGTGCTGCATGAAACATCCATGCCTTAAAACCAGTGCAACCTGGGTGAGTCTTACCCAGGACTGAGTCAAGCTGCACCACAAGGTACAACCTTGGCTACCTCTGGAATACAACTTCTATTTCCTCTTAGGAAACACCAGAATATGTCACCTCAGTGATGCTGGTTTCTTCTTTGTCATCTCTAATTTTCTAACTACAGCCAACCAGCATCAATTGTCTCAGTCGTCCCTTCTATTCTTTCCTCTAAAAGCAGAGCCATATGGACAATGTTCCTGAGTTCTTCTGCTTGCTGGGGCTGGAACATTGCCCCTTCTATTACATCATCACTAACTTTCTAGTTTTCAACAACTTTACTGCCTAAGCTCAGCTGTCCTTAAACTTCCTCTGTAGATGAACCCTGAACTCAGAGATCTAAATGGCTCTGTCTTCTGTTTTTATTTCATTTTATTTATTTTATTTATTTATTTATTTATTTAGTTAGTTAGTTAGTTAGTTAGTTATTTTTTTGGTTTTTCAAGACAGGGTTTCTCTGTGTAGTCCTGGCTGTCCTGGAACTCACTCTGTAGACCAGGCTGGCCTTGAACTCAGAAATCCACCTGCCTCTGCCTCCCAAGTGCTGGGATTAAATGTGTGCACCACCACAGCCTGGCTCATTTATTTTATTTTATTTTATTTTTTTTTGGTTGGCTCTGTCTTCTGAATGCTGGGTAATACATGTGTAACACTTTGCCCATACCTAAGGTTTTCATTACTTAAAACTTGTTCTGTACCAGGATGACTTGAATCAGAAATCTGCTTGACTCTGATCTCCTGGGATTTAAGGCATGTATCACCATGCCTGGACCTAAGTATATCCTATATCATTTTAGATTTTCAGTTGAAAACCCAGTATAGCAATCACAATGTGTCCATTGTCAATTGGACACATACTTGTATCTCTTCATGTCCACATAAAAACAATAACCAGTTAATAATAATGCCTAACATTATACAGTTCTCATCCATACAACTTCACATCCATATGTTTAGGTGGATGGAATCTTGCCATAATATCACCATTTCTTTAATACTATTGTGTATCTTTGATCACAAGATTTAGCTTCATTCACCTTCCAGGTGAGATTTTCTTTTAGATGGTAATGTTTCATATTTTTCCTTTCTAAGACTACTAAGCACGTTCAAAACAATCACCATGAGAGTGAAAACAGGCTAAAGGCTATGCTTGGCTTTCCTGAGACTTCCTTTGTCAATGCAATTAACAAAGTAAACCTCTTTTTCTTCAGATGAGAGCAAAACACAGCACCATTCTTCAAGAAAGCATTATAAAAACTATATAAAAATTTGAAATTATCCTTAGTACATATGTGTTCTACTAGCATGGCCCATGAAGTTCCACTTAATGCTTGTACAAACCCTAAGTCAAACCCACATTGCTTCCAACAAAAACATGGTCAGGCCTACTAAAAAGAATACTTAAGTCTAGGGTACCAACTTCTGTCTTAGACAGAATTTCCATTGCTAAGAAGAGACAATGTGATCAAGGCAACTGTGTTAAAGGCAAATAGTTAATTGGATCTGTCTTACACTTTCAAATGTTTAGTTCATTATCAACATAGCAGGAAGAATGTCAGCATGCAGGCAGCCATGATACTGGAGAAGGAGCTGAGAGTTTTGCATTTTCATGAGAAGGCATTCAGGAAGAGACTGTCATCCAGCAAAATAGCAGAGTCTGTTTTGTACTGGCCGGAGCTCCAAAGACTGCCACCCTAGGAATTTACTTCTTTCAAAACAGTAATATCTAACTAGGCCAAACATACTAACATTGTCACTTCTTAGGGACAAGCATATTCAAAACACCACAGTTTATTCTTACTATAAATTCATTCATGCATTTAAATACGATTAGGACATGCAGACACTTAACCACATTGATTACTTTCAGAAAATTTTTCTCTAGTATGTGTTGATTTTTGTATTCAAAGAATACTGTGGCATGTAAAGTATTTTCCAACTTGAGGACATTCACAAGATTTCTGTCCAATTTGTGGTCTTTTATGTCTTTGGAGACTTTAGTAATAGGCACAGGCTTCTCTATGTTGGTTACATTTGTAAGGTTTTTCTAAGGGTGTGTTACTTGAAGTTTGGAGAGTACATTGTCATGCAAAGACTTCACCTCATTCATGAAATCCATGCAGTTTCTCTACAGTATGTATTCTTTTATGTATCAAGCAATGACTGCCACATTCAACAGCTTAGCACATTGATGACACAGAGTGATTCTCTTGAATGTATTCCATTATGTAGTTGCAGATAAAAGTGAATTTTCAAGGTTTTATCACAATGATTAAGTTAATAAGGATTCTCTCTGGTGTGGGTTCTTTTCTGTATGTGTAAAGAACTATGACGTGCAAAGGCTTTACCACATCATTAATATTCAAGTAGGTTTCTCTCTTGTATGTGATCTTTTATGTCGTCACAGATGACTGTGACTTGCAAATGCTTTACAACACTGATTGCATTCATAAGATTTCTCTCCTGTACCTGTTCTTTTATAAAATGAAGGCTATAAAGTGTGGGAAGACAACAGAAGGTGGCTATCATCCTTGCAGCCATCTTGAGCCATATACCCTGACAAGAGACTTGTTTTCAACAGCCTACAACAGCTGAGCACACTCTGATAACATCTTGGTTTAGATACCCAGGATTTTCCCTTGGGTGTGTAAGACTTAAAGGTGTGACTTAAGAAGTGAGACTTAAGAGTGGTATAAAAAGTGAGAGGCAGACAGAAGAAAGTACTTGGGATTTTGAGACTTGTGATTAGGAATTTGGGACTTGAGACTTGGAAAGAGAGAAGAAGAGAGATGGGAGGAGAGAAAGACATAAGAATAAATGGGATTAAATCACACTCTGTCTGTTCTCCATTCATCATGTCCATCCTCACTCTCTCTTGCTGAACCCACAGACTGGAGCAGCAGTACGAGCCAGAACAATTTAGCCCCCCAAGCTTGGGGCAATGCAGGCTCTAACAATTTTGGCCCCTAAGCTTGTGGCAGTGTGGGTTCCAACATTTGGCAGAGCTGTACCCTACATTAAAGTTGTGAAAAGTCTTTTATGTTTTTGAGACTAATGGAACATACAAAGGCTTTTACCACAATGATTACATTCATAGTTCTGTCCAATATGTGTTCTTTTTTGTTTTGGGTGGAAATCTTTATGGAAAGGGTTTTACCACAATGATTACATTCATAGGTTTTTTTTTTCTCCAATATGTGTCCTTTTATGGTTTTGGAAACAAAAATTTTGTGAAAAAGGTTTTTACTATATTAATTACATTCATACAGTTTCTC
Organism: Arvicanthis niloticus; assembly: GCF_011762505.2. Classification (NCBI taxonomy): domain Eukaryota; kingdom Metazoa; phylum Chordata; class Mammalia; order Rodentia; family Muridae; genus Arvicanthis; species Arvicanthis niloticus. The sequence goes on from NC_133431.1 coordinate 582,263, forward strand.
TTCATTATGTGATCATTTATGTCTCTGGAGACTTTTCACTTATAAATGGGTTTCCACATTGAGTACATAACTAATGTTTCTCTCTGGTATGGGTTCTTTTATGATATTGGAGATTACCTTGTTGTGTAAAGCCTTTACCCCATTGATTACATTCATAAGGTTTCTCTCCATTATGTGTTCTTTTATGGCATTGGAGATGACTGTGAGATGAAAAGGCTTTACCACATTGATTACAGTCATAAGGTTTCTCTCCAGTATGTGTTCTTTTATGATATCGGAGAGTATTGTGACATGAAAAGGCTTTACCACATTGGTTACATTTATAGGGTTTCTCTCCAGTATGTGTTCTCATATGACAATTGAGACTACTTTGAGATGAAAAGGCTTTACCACATTGGTTACATTCATAAGGTTTCTCTCCAGTATGTGTTCTTTTATGATATTGGAGTCCACTGTGACATGAAAAGGCTTTACCACATTGGTTACATTCATAAGGTTTCTCTCCAGTATGTATTCTTTTATGAGATTGGAGAGTACTGTAACATGAAAAGGGTTTACCACATTGATTACATTCATAAGGTTTCTCTCCAGTATGTGTCCTTTTATGTCTTTGGAGATGACTGTGAATTGAATAGGTTCTACCACATTGATTACATTCATAGGGTTTCTCTCCAGTATAACTTCTTTCATGCCTGCAACAATAATGGGCACATGTGAAAGCTTTACCACATTCATTATCCTGATCAATCATTTTACCAATATGAATAAATTTTGCAGTTGATCTAATAATAAAGAACACTCAGATAGTAAGATTTTATCACTTTGATGTTCACGGTTTCTATATTTCTATATGATGTATTTCACATGTCTTAAGATATCAGCGTTTTAAAACACTGATGGCTTTCTTAGTTTTTCCTGTAGTGAGAATCACACCACAGCAGCACTGTGAGCCAGGACAAACAGAAGAATTTCCAAACTTCTAGTACCCATAGAGATTTTCTGCAGTGTGACTTTGGGGGTGTCTCCAGTAATGTCAGAAAACCAATTAATTGCAAATGTCTATCATATTCAGAAAGTCTACCAAAGGCAGAATACTACATATCTTCTCATTTTTCTGGAGTAGAAAGAGGTATGTTGCTTCTTTCAACATACCTATGCTCACAAGGTTTTATCCATTCTGATACTTGATATACTCGTTAAAAGAACAACAAGTGAATGGTTTCCATATTGAATTCACACCATTTGACATTTTGTTTTTTGTAGACATGTGGTATATGGATTAAGGTTTCTCCACGACTTTCTTCACTCTAACTAAGTGACCACTCAATATACCTAGAAATTTTACCACAGGAATATGAGCATCACAAAATTTACTATGGACTATTTGCTTATTGGATGGCTTTGGATATATATTTATCACTATTCAATGTGCAACATCAAAATATTATGAGTCTATTCAGATTGGTATTTCCACAGCAAAGCTCAAATGGAGCTACAAATCAAATAAAGATATCTCTTAAGACATTGTTTCCATGTATTCTTCTTTAGAGGAATGACTTACAAACATAAATCAGATAATTGACACTGAGGAACATGGCTTTGTGAGAATATTATATTCATAGCTATACTTAAAGGACTGATTTTTTACACACTTGCTGTTCTTTAACACATTAAAATTTCCTCACAGGCATATTTGTATCAGCTTGCACATGAAAACTACCTTTCACGCCTTCTAGAACTCTGACGTTGTTCTTCAAAATGATGATCTTGCCAACTGTAACCTAAAACACAGTACCAGAAAATGAATGATACAGTATTGGAAATTAGGTAAAATGCAAGTTACTGTGAATTTTGACAGCACTGAACCTGATTTATTAAAGTTAATCTTCCTTGTTCTCAATTAAAATAAGAGAGGCTTATCAATAACCAAGAATCACTAGTTCCATTATTTTAAAAAGCCAAACAATATTTACAGTGTTACCTATAGCAGTGAGGTTTTGGTAGGTCTCCAGCATCACATCTTTGTAGAGATTCTTCTGGTTAGGATCCAGCAAATTCCACTCTTCTGCAGTGAAGTTCACATGCACATCGTCTAAACTCACTGAATCCTAAAATATCACACATATGTGTACAACAGAAAGCATGATTGTGACATCACTGTAAATAAATGTCTACTTTCTAGACAATGTATTAATGTAATTCCTGTGCTTCTTCCACTTATTTCCTGAAACAGAAGTTATAATCTAATCATTCTGTCATTTTAGAAGGAAATTGAATTATAAGTTTCACCTGTGTTGCTTCTGATCCCTTTGAATAGGATATAGCCTTGCAACACAAATGGCAATTTAAAGGGATATGCATAAGGAAACAGATTAACAGTACTGAACACACATCTGAAAAGCTGTATGCACAATTACTAACTACAAAAATGATGGGCAAGCTGCGAGTATTTGCTCATGTCTTTAATCACAGAGGAACAGGAAAGTGTATGTGATTGAGCTGGATTCTGACGTAGTCTATGCGATGTGTTGCAGGACAGCAAAAGTTACATGTTAAGACCCTCACTCCCCTGTAAAAATCAACCAAGGAAACAAAAAATGAGAGAGAGAACTCATGGTTCTTTACTGAGGTTCCTACAAAGACTTATAAGTTCACTGCTGTTCTGTATTCATCTTGCAAAAACATAATGTGAACCAGTTTAAACAGCAACATTAATTAAAGTTTACTAGAATGGATGTTGAAAATGGACAGATGGAAATATTTGTAATGTATATGCTGATCAGAAATAAAGAACATAGGGCAGGAAAGATAGCTCAGGATCGTAAAGCTCTTGCTGGTCTTCCACATAATGGTAGTCAATTTCTAGTATTTACATGAGGATCAACAACTACCCATTACTTCAAGATCAAGAGGACTGAGGACATCTTTTGACAACAGTAAAGATGAGGCACAGATGATATTCATATCCATCCACAAAGGCAAAATACTCTTGTTTATTCAAAAATTTCAGAACAAACACAAGGGTAAGGCAGAATGACATACACCTGGAATCTAATGAGTCTGAAGCCTCAGGCAGTATTGATATCATGAACATATGCCATTCAGAGAAATTATATATATATATATATATATATATATATATATATATATATATGAATTTTAAAATTAAAGATGTGTATGAAGCGGTGCACAAATACATGTGCTTATGTTACAAAAATATGTCAGGTGGTTTCTGTGGTTTCTGTGGTTTCTGTATTTACTATCAGCACAAAAAGGTCCTCACAGAGAAATTTAGTCTTGAAAACAATAATCAAAAGATACAAAGTTAAAAATATAAAACCACCAGGCTTGCAAAATTGCTTAGCATTGAATAGCAAATGCTTATACTGTATCTTATGGGAATTAGAGACTGAGACCAGATGGGGAATGTATGGGAACATGAGAAGAAAGCTGAAGAAACAGTTTCAACCACAACACAGTAGACACACAAAACAAAATATGTCCTGTCTAAAAAGAAATACAGGGGTAAAGCTGGAGCAGAGACTGAGGGAATGGCCAATGTAAACTTGCCCAACTGGAGACTCTCCTTATGAACAAGCCCCAATCCATGACATTATTAGGGATACTCTGTTATGCTCCCACACAGGAGTCTTGCATAATTGTCAATTAAGAGGCTTCACCCAGCAGCTGACTTGAAACAATTGCAGAGAACCACAGTCAAACATTGAATGGTCCTTGGGGACTGTTATGGAAGAGTTGGGGGAAGGATTGATAGCCCTGAACAGGATAGGAACTCCACAGGAAGACCAACAGACTCAACTAACCTTGACCCTTGGGGAGACTCACAGACTGATCCACAAACAAAAAAACATAGTCTAGACTAAGGCCCCTGGAACATATATAGCAGATGTACAGCTCAGTCTTCATGATGGTCCTCCAACAACTGTAGCAGGAGCTGTCCCTAAAGCTGCTGTCTATCTTTGGAATCTGCTCTCTGAACTGGGCTGCCATGTCTGGCTTCAATGGAAAGGATGAACTTAACCCAGCAGAGACTTGACTGCAGTGTGGAGATACCCAGGGGCCCACACCTTCTCAAAGAAGAAAGAGAGGATATTGGATAGAGGGACTCTGTGCAGGCAGAGGACCTAGAGTAGGGACTTCACAAAGTTCATAGCCATTTTATTATAACAGCTTGAAACTGGAAAAATACCAGATGTCACTCAACCAAAATATGGATATAGAAAATGTGGTTCATTTACAAAAAGAAAAACTATTCAGCTATAAAATACAAGGACATCATGAATTTTGAAGGCAAATGGATAGAACTAGAAACTATTATCCTGAGTGAGGTAACCCAGACCTAAAAAGCACATGCATGTATGTACCCACTTACAAGTGAATAATAATCATAAAACAAAGGAAACCCACACTACACTGCAAAGACCCAAACAAGCTAAACAAGAAAGAAGGCCCAAAAGAGCATGGTTAAATCTCACACAGAAGTGGGAATAAAACAGTCATAGGAGGCAGATGAATGAGAGAGAACTGGATGGAAGAGCAGATAAAAAAGGAGAATCAGGGACAACCAGCAACTGGTGTGATGAGAGACTATGGAATTGACCTTAGCTTAGATACATAGCAGTAAGATATGGATGCTGAAGAGGCCACATCTGCAGTCAGGCAGGACACCGCACTGGAGAGTTAAAGACACCAACCAATCCAAAACCCTTTTAACCAAATTTGTTCTTGTCCACAAGAATACAATCTACAACTTAGATTGTGTACAGCAGTAAAATAATCCTTTAATACCATGTTGTTGCTCTAACTTGCTACTCTGCTGCTGTGATTGAATCCTCTAAGCAAAAACATCTGAGGTAATAAGTGGTTGTTGTACATGGTTCTGACAGACAAGTTCATCATTTTGGGAGCTTAGATTAGAAACTGAAGGCAAAAAGCATGGAAAAACACTGTCTCCTGGCTTGCTCTCTTGCTTGGTCACTGTCTCATGCTCAGCCTATTCTCTCATCCAGCCAAGGACCACTTGCTTAGGGATATTGCCACCCTCAGTGCAAGAGCCTTCCTAATCAACCATCAACACTATCTCTCACAGACATAGCAACCAGCCATTCTGATGAGGGCACACCCTCAATTGAGTCTCCTTCAGATGACTGTAGCTCTGAAATGCTGAGAACTTAAGACAACTAGGTCACAGACACAATAATAAATGAGGAAGTTGTAACAAGTCAAAACCAAAAATTTAACCATACCAATTACAGCAGCCCCTGCCACCACAAGAGAAAGTTGGAGTTGTGGCTGAGCCAGGACAAAATAGGGATGGCACCTGGCTCAGAGCAGAGAAGGATAAACTGGAATTGAGAGCTAAGAGGCTGTGCTGACCTGGGGTGAGCATCTTTCACTCTTGGTTCCCAGGCCAGTGCTACCAAAGATGTGGCTAAAACAGCTGGAAGGTGGATAGAGAAGCAGATTGTCCCACAGGCCTGGAAATGACAACCCCAAAGGATAGGATCTCTGGTCCAAGAAATATATGTTAACACTGTCGGAATGAAGAACAACCTTTCATCAAAGAACAACTACAACACTACAGAGTCACACATGATCTGCGAAGAGAGTAGAATGGGAGAAGAAGAAAAATGAGGTCTTTGTCCTTTCCACCCTGTAAAACAGGGTAGGCAGAGCCTGATTTTGCCCTGGATGCTGTCTCAAAGAGGTTTTTGCCATGGACTAATCACTGGGTCTAGGTCCTGTTGTTAAGAAGGATTTAACCCAAGTTGTGGGGCTAGTAACTAAATTGATTGGGGTGGAGTCTGTCTCATTTTCTCAGTCAGTGAATAAAAAAATGGCACACACAAAATAGACAGCCACAAGGGGGTGGTAAAGGCTACCCAGCATATAACATTTGTACAGAGGAGAAAATGAAGACAGGATGGCAGCTGTGAGCCCTGTAGCAGGGCTCCAAGTCTTTTCCAACCTTCCCAGAAATTAAGACCAGAGGCACACTGTCCACTATACCAGGCTCTGGAACATCTTTGAAGCACTTTAGGGCTATGACTCTCCAGTGTATCCACTGTAGCAGGGTTCCAAGTTCAATTTAGTCATCTCCCTTAACATATACTCAAGAAAAATCTGAAAACCAAGGCACACTAACTCAAATCTGGCAGACAAGCCACTGACACAAAAAGAATGGTGGAGCTTAACAACTGGCCTTTCAATCCTATAGTTGGGAGTCCTGAGGATCTTGGGTCAATGCACTAAGATGATATGTCCAAGCCACAGAGACCCCAAAGACCAACAAAGAGCCTATTGCAATATAAACATGTGGAGGTCTTTATTATGAGCTCTGTAATTAGGATTCTCACCAGTCAGCCTCACATGAGATCAAAATTGAGAGTCTAGAGGTGCTGGGTATTTATTGTAGTTACAGCAAGATTGGGGCATTAACATACAGGTCAGCAACTTAACATTTTAAAAACTACATGTCTGGCATAATCTGCAGGAACCAATCAAGGGGGCAAAACCATCTGACAACCATGATGGGTAGACTAACTTTGTCTCTCTAAGGTGTATTAGTTAGCTATATGTAGCTTAACCCTGCAGTTGTACCTTGATTGGCTGTTGACATGGGGGCGTTGTCATAGGATGTTTGCTCAAGTGGACTTTGTGCACTCTCTAAAACAGAACTGATTGGGCTTTATAAACTCATTTTTGAGCCTGAGGCCCTTATTATTGAAAAATGCTCCTGTTCAACCACAAGCCATGAATGGCAGTAGAAAAGGTACTTTGTCCAAAGACCTCCCTCACTATCTGTTACTGCAGATCCTAAAATCAGTTGCACTTACTTTTAGACAGAATACCAGTGGAAGTTGCTTGTCCTCCTGTGCATGCCTCTTATAGATAAGATAGACAATGACCACCTGCCCTTCCTTTCCTGCCTCATCCCTGTGTCTCAGCCCCACTTGTGCAGACAGTTCCTGTTTAACCACATGATTTACCTGCCAGGACACAGGTAAGCTTTCTATGGATCTACCACACTGTCTGTTATCCCAGATGCAATGATCAGAATTTCCCCTAGCACTGTACTAACACCAGAGGCAGCTTTACCTCTGGCCTGACTATGTCTCCTTGTGGATTGCTAAGATCCTCTCTTCCTGTCTACCTCTTCTCCTTGATTCCAACATTAGCAAACATTCCCTCTTGAGCATACCCACCAAATATGTCAGTAAAAGAGGCAATACTTAGGCAACTTTCTCTGTAAATCCAGACATCAAACAGCAACCCAGGAACAAAACTCCCATCCAAGGAAGACAAATTCAGAAATCAGTACTGAGATCAATAATCACTTCAAACCCAGAGGACTAGACACCAGCATAGGAATATAATAAATAATAACCAGGAAAATATGTCACCAAAAAATCCAAGCTATCCTATCACAGCAGGTCTTGAGAAATAAAAACATGCAACAGATATGGTACAAAAGATGTTGTTTAGCCTGGTGGTGATGGTGCACACCTTTAATCCCAGCACTCGGGAGGCAGAGACACATGGATTTCTGAGTTCAAGGCCAGCCTGGTCTACAGAGTGAGTTCCAGGACAGCCAGGCTTACATAGAGAAACCCTGTCTCAAAAAACAAAAAAAAAAAAAGACATTGTTTGGAAGAAGGGAGATGAATGAGAACCTGGGGAAGGTAATGAGGCAGGAAAGAGGACCTGCAGACAGGCAGACAGACAGATAGAAGAGAGAGAGACCTGAGAGTAAAAAAAGAGAATAGAGAGGGGCATGTACACAGAACAGAGACAGGGAACAAACATAGACAGCAGCTGCAGCTGGTGGTCCGTGTATATAAAGCACACATGACAACAGCAGCAGGTGATGGAGGCAGGGAATGACTTAAGCAGTTGCTAAGCCCCTGAGAGCAGGCCATTGAAATTGCCTGTGCACTGACAACTACAGAAACAAGGTTCACCCACAGAACAGGAAAGGAAGAGAGAGTCTCAGACATTAAAGATGAATAAAACAAAATGGATACATCGTTCAAAAAATGTGGATACTAAAAGTTTCCTGGCAATAAACAACCAGGAATTCTTCAACATGTGAGAAGGAAAAAACTACAGATAACTGAAATAGGAGAAAGAAGAATTTCAGCCCAAAGTTCTAGAAAATATTTTCAATGAAACCATAAAGGAAAAATTTCCTAAACCAAAAAAATATGCCTGTTAATGGGCAAGAAGCACCCAAAAACCCCAACAGATTGGAGAAAAAAAGGCCCCTTAACCACATAATAATAAAACACTAAACGTAAAAAATTAAGCAATATAAAAAACTGCAACAGAAAAAATTAACAAAAACTAAATAAAACAAAAACAAGTAATGTATGAAAATGGATCTGTTAGATTTATGCCTGTTTTCTTAAAAACAGGTTTTGTTTGTTTATTTGTTTGTTTGTTTTTTGAGACAGGGTTTCTCTGTGTAGCCCTGGCTGTCCTGGAACTCACTCTGTAGACCAGGCTGGCCTCGAACTCCAAAATCTGCCTGCCTCTGCCTCCCAAGTGCTGGGATTAAAGGCATGCGCCACCACTGCCCGGCTATGCCTGTCTTCTTAATGTATTCTATAAAAGACAAAATAGTTTGGATACATATGCTGCAGAGTCAGAGAAATCACACATTTTTACAAGGAAGCAACTGGTCCAAATGTTTTGTGCAGATTCAGAATCATCTATGATAGTGACATTACTCAGAGGTCACCTCCAGATCTAACAAATGAAGAGCATCACCAGGGACCTCACAGGTGGTCACATCGGGCTAATGCTACCCATGCAGCCCCAGAGAGGACCCAGCAACCCAGCTCCCACTGCTCAGCCGCCTGCCCCTACCCATTGTGGGCAGTGATCCTGTGCTCACCATGACAAGATTTCAGAGCTTCCCTGAGGTCTCCACACAGGACCCAACAACAGGGCTGCAGAGGAACAGTGAACTTGCAGGCTGGCACCTGGAAGAATCCGCCTCCTTGTCTGATTGACAGGTCGGCTTGGAAGGATTGATTTGCCAGTGAGTCTTAACACTCCTCAAGGTTAAAGTGTGCTTCCGGTGCAGGGCCAGACCTTTTCCAAATCTTAGAAGTTGTTTGTACTCCATTAGCATGTATACATATCCTTCAGAAGGAATCTCACCCCACCCAGCCCTAGGGGAGAACCCAGCATTCCAGCTCTGGCTGTTCAGCTGCCTGCTCCTCCCCTCTGAGAGCAATGATCCTGCACCTACCAGGACCTGACTCCAGACCTTACCTGATCTTTCCTCACAGCACTTGCCTTCTTCTTCCTGTAATCAAGGTGAACAGCTTCCATAGCCCAGTACTCAGTGTGCAGTGGAGGTATCAATCTGACCCACAAGAGGAAGGATATCCTGAATATTTCTTAACATTCTGTCTAAACTCCACCCCAGTTACCTGGCAAAAGGCAGGTATGCTCCTCCCCTTGATTATCTGGCAACAACCAGGTACGCCTGACCCACTGGAAAAATAGCTACTTGCCCCTTCCTCTCTTTTGATCTCTTGCTATCTCTTTCTCTCGCCCTCTTGGGCTCTTCCCTTCACCCCTCTCTCTCTCTCCACATGCTCATACCCGGCCTCTTCTCTACTCTGCCACTCTCTGCTTTTCTCTGTCTCTACTACCTTCTTAACTCCCCTCCCCATGTCCTGAATAAACTATATTCTATATTATACTGTCTTGTGGTGGGTTGCTCCTGGGGAAGAGCTGTCTTAGCATGAGGCATGGTCCCTCCAGGGGAAGAAATATCCCAGCAGGAGGCATGAGCCTGCTGAGACATCCCCTTCCCCTACACTTCCCCACAACCCATAGAACAGATTCCATCTCTCTTTTAAAGAGAGGTAACTATAGGGAGGAGGATACCTGGCTGTCACCAGATAACTGTGAGGTAAAGTTTTAGACAGAATGCTAACAGCATTAACACTAAACAGGGGTTTTAGAAAACCACCTTCATGCTGGGCTCAGAGAAACTGCAGATTCCTTTCACCAGATGACAGGTATCAATCAACCCTGAAGAAAAGCCAGAAACATAAGGGAAACACAGTCGAGCACTATTGGTAGCCAGCACATCTTCATTAGTGGAAAAGTGAAGAAAAAACACAGTTGTATTAGTACAGATTCTGTAGATAAACATAGCTCAAATGATAGAGAGAATGAATCTTTTATATAGAAATGTTATGTAATAGAATGTCCAAATAAAGTCTGTTGGACAAGGTAAATTAGAAAAACAAGAGCTGGTTGATTTCATGCTGTAGGATATTTCAGCTGATCTTCAGTGAATACCAGAATTCTGAAGAATTAAGTACTTACTAATACCAGTTTGTAAAAAAAAATAAACAAACAAAGCATCTTTGTTTTGTAAAAATGTAGGATCAATACAAAAAAACAAAACACTGCCCTGTTCAAGGTCCTTTATATATGTAGGTTGTCAAAAGAATCTGTAGCCTAGATTAAAGGTGGATCTGAACATCTCAAAAGAGCAAGAATGATAAAGGGTTTCTCATGTCAACAGTTATAATTAAGAAATATGCCCCACAGAAAGCAGGGTTTGAGTTAGGGTTAGGGGATTAGACAGTCGTGGTTAGGATTAGAATAAGGGTTTTTAGAATTAGGTTTAAGAGGTTAGGAAATTCAGAGGTGACGGTTAGGATGGGGTAGGTTCAGGGTTAAGGTTAAGGTGGCCACAATTATTCTTGATGGTCCCACTGAGTCAATATTATCCCTATTGCACAAAGAAGAAATATCAGGCCTACAAGGTATTCATTTTATAACTTAATGGTTAGTTTTAATCTTATGCTGATAGCTTCTCTCTTACTTAGAGAAAGGCTTCTCAACAGAACCTAAAAGTTTTCCAGCCATTTGCCTCCAAAACTAGCATACTAACAAAGGAAACAAAGACTTTGATATTCACAGAACTCCACAGATAATCAAAGGATAAGTTGCCAAGAGCCACACAGCCTGCTGCCAGCAAAGGACATTTATGCTACCCTATGCTGGGTCTCACTGTCAGCTATTGCTGCAGTTAATTTTCCTCTGAGATAAAATGCCCTCAGTCCTCTTCTGCTCTAGACATGTCTGGTTTACCTTCTTCCCAACCTAAAAATGCGTTTACTAAAGATTTCTCTGTGAAGTTTTCACTTGACAATGAAAATTCTGAAATAGAAAACCCAGACAAGCAATAGACACAAGTTCATGGCTTATTAAAAATTGACTTTTTATTAATTACGTGTAGAAAATACACCTGAGACATGGTTTGTTATTCACATGATATACTTAATAGCAAATGAATTACAAGTAAATTAAATTTGTTAACTTGACCCTAGTTCATTTTGTTCCTGATGAAAATAAATTTGATATGAAAGGACAAAAATATATTTAATCAATATATCCACACAGGTAGAATAAATATAAAATGACAATATGGGACTGACTCTTTTTTGGAATAGGTAACATGATATAATTAAATGCTAACACCTATTTTTAAAAATGTGACACATGTAAACATACAGTTCTGGGGACAGTGATATCTATTTGAACCCCATCCTATTTTTAGAACACAACGTGGTCTCTATTCCTTAAGATCATAAGTTATTTTTAAAGAGTTTACTACTCCTAGACTAGAAGATGCTATTACTATTACACATTGTCTTCATTCATATAAGAATAGTATATCTATGTTTTTACTTATGATATATGCATAATTATTTTTTGTTTGTTTTTCAAGACAGGGTTTTTCTGTGTAGTCCTGGCTGCCCTGGAACTCACTCTGTAGACCAGGCTTTCCTCAAACTCTGAAATCTGCCTGTCTCTGCCTCCCAAGTGCTGGGAGTAGTGTGCCACTACAGCCTGACCATATTTAAAATTTTATGCAGGCATAAACATGTTAATAATTTAAAAGATATTTATATCCAGTAAATCTTTTTTTATTTACTAGATATTTTACTTAAATATTTAGATTTTTTTGTGGTTTTTTTTGTTTTTGTGTTTTGTTTTTTGAGACAAGTTTTCTCTGTGTAGCCCTGGCTATCCTGGAACTCACATTGTAGACCAGGCTGGCCTGGAACTCAGAAATCCGCCTGCCTCTGCCTGCCAAGTGCTGGGATTAAAGGTATGCTCCAGGACTGCCCGGCTAGTTTTTATTTTAAAAACAGAAAAATATACAAAGATAGGCAGATCCAGCACAAGGCTTAACTTATCTTCTAAATTAAACCACAACCATTTTCATACCTTCAGCTTTGGTAAATTAAAATAATCACAGCAGGTCTTTTAAAATGTTACTAAACCTTTATCAAAAAAGGTGTGATATGGCTGGTCAGTATTTGTAAAACTTGGCAGGGGAATAACTATTTAGGTAATGTAAATTTGTCTCCAGATATATTGAGTAAAGTATTTTTAATGTGACTGATTGCAGGATGTCTACATTCTCATAAGAAATACTTTGTCAATTTTCTGTATGGAAAACCAATTATCTCATTGTTATCTTAGGGTGAACTATGATAATTTTGAAATGAGGTGCCACTGAGAACTTAGAAAGAGGGGATATAAATTGCTTATTTCCCACCCCTGAATAAATATTCTCACAATAGATTGTGAATTTTTTTGTTAAGCCTATTGTATGCTATGGTATTAACATTTATAAAATGTTAGAATGATCTAAACATGTAAATGGTTTCAATAAAGGAGTTATATATAGATTAAAATGAAAATTTCCCAAATGAGAAGAAAAGAAAGCATACAAAGCCATTGGAAGTTCTGAAGGAATAAATGAGGCATTTAAGGCACTTAGATCATAAAAGATTTAGGAAATACTTATGGGATTAAAGTATCTGTCTTCAGATCAACATTTATGACAAACTGGCTGTAATATAAGTTTTATCCTATCCTGTGTCCAGTGTACATTGAGGAGAGTCAGAATACAGGGATGATTCCCTCAGAGCTTCTATGGGAAGTCACACTCAGCCCAAGTAAGGCTATCGAGTAATTCACTAAGAGGGAAAATAGTACAATGAAAAGCTTGAATATACAGAGATTCTTCAGAAGATCAAGTGATAACCTAGACAAGAAATTTTGATAGACCTTAACAGAAGGTTAACAGAATTTGATTTTGCTAAACATGTAATCTTAAGCAGGAATATGTAAAGTATGATCACTTTCAGAATGCAGTGTGTCTCTTTAGCAAGTGAAGGGACAAGTGTACTCAAAAATTATGTTTGATCTTATGAAATGTTATTTAGAAAAGAAATTCTCACTCCCGATTCTCTTTGTCATATATAGATACATCTCAATATCCCAGATGAAAGAAAAGTCCATGAAATACTTCAGCATGGCAGGGTCTACATACAGCTGAGAAAAACTGAACAACTTATTAAATAGTGAGGTCAAATCTAAAACCTTTATTTACCAAATATAGAACACCATCTCACTATCAAAGAAAACCTCTCACTAATAGACTGTGTCCTTTGTTACACTAACCGTGTCTGCTCCCTGATTAAAATGTGATGTACTACCTTCTGCCATCAAATGCACAGAGTTATAGAATTATTCAGCTAACCTATCTCATGCCCTGGAACTTCAACTGTCTTTTCTTACAATGCAGCAGATACATGTGCTTCATATGCACGGGGAATCCAGCATGTGACTTGTGTGCTGAGTTTAAGCAGCTCTGCAAAATGATATTTATTAAATCAGGACAGCCACCTGTGTTCAGGGACATTATCCAGACAAAGTCAGGCAGAGAAATGGAAGCCCTGCTAATAAAGAAAGCCCTGCATTTTGAGCTGAGTTCCATTGAGACTTGTGGCCTGCGACCTTCACACAGGTTTTCCAAAACCTTGATTCCTGAAACCAGGGATCTTGGCTGTGAGAGAAACTGTATCAAATTATGAAAGCTGATTCAGAATACATACAGCCCAGGACCCTGCTCAGCTCTCCAGGTGGCTGTCTCATAATTGGCTGTGTAAACCTGTCTTCTAAAGGTCATTCTATTTTACTATCAGTTCAGCACCTTTATGGTAACAAGGACTATGGTATTAATAGTAATTAATACCATTAGAATCCATGACAATTGGCCCACTGTCTCACTTCTCTGCTGTGAAGTGAGTTCCTTGGTCAGAAGCAATACTGTGTGGAATGCAATTGTGGTGAATGAGGCACTCAGTATGTCCATGGATCGTTGATTTGGCAGAAGCAATATGTGCATGAAAGTCAAAATCATAAGCAGATTATGTATCTATTCCAGGAAGTAGAAAGCTTTGTTCTTTGTCTAAGAGCAATGATCCGATGTAGTCAACCTGCCACCAAGTCACAGGCTGGTCAATCCAGGATATAGTTCCATATCTAGGGCTCAGTGTTGTTCTCTGCTGCTGGTAGATCTGGAACTCACCAGCAGATGTGGCCATGTCAGGCTTGGTGAGAGGATGACTCTACTGTTGTATCCATGAATAAACCCCACTGCGTTCACCATGGCCACTATGTTCATGGTCCCATTGGAAAATGACAGATACAGCTGAGGACATGGCTGACTTCCCACAGAATAGATCACCCTAACTACTTGGTTACTGAATGTTTGCTCAGCAGAACTTTGCTTTTGATCAGCATTTACATGGGGCACTATCGATTACTGATTATCATGACTATTGATCACTTTTGGTTATTGACTAGTATTGATTATTGGCCATTGATTAGTATTGATTATTGATTAACATGATGATTGATCGTTCTTCCATGACCGTCATCCACCTGCCTCTGCCTCCCGAATGCTGGGATTAAAAGTGTGCATCATCAGTTATTGATCATTTTTGGTTATCAATTAGTATTAATAATTATGGATTACTGATTATTGATTATTGATCAGCATTGACTATTGATCGTTATTCCATCACCAACCTCCCACTGCCTCTGCCTCCATATTGATAATTATTGAATACTGTTTATGGTTATTGGTTATTGATCAGCATTGATTATTTAACATTATTCTATCACTGTCATCCCCCTGCCTCTGCCTCCCAAGTACTGGGATTAAAGATGTGTGCCACCACTGCCCTGCTTCTTTGACCATTGTGAGAGATCTATCCACATACTTCTTCCTTTTATGTCTCTCTCAACAATATTCTAATCGTTCTGTCTCCAAGTCTCTGACAGTTAAGCCATCCCACTGTTTATAGCTGATGATTGAGTGAATAATCACACATTTCCAAACAAATGCATGAGCGTGACTACTGCATGAAGCTCTGAACTGTGGTGATTTTCCTTTACTGGTGTCTTTCAGGATTGTCCCAGAAACATGTTTTCATGCTGCAGTTGTTCACTTTTGGATGGGGTCTGCATAACAGGCAGATCCGTTAGTAAAGCAGGACCTAGTTATTTCTTCCTCAGTCATTTGATGATAGGGCCTGTACCAGGAAGTCCTAGGTGCATATATAATACCAGCAGCATTGTACAGGAATAGAAACTAGGCTTCTGGGCAACTCAGTTACCTAGCATTAGTTTTCAAGTTGCGCCCTTCCCAGCAAAACCCAAGCCTAGCTCCACTCTCTAGGGAATTCCAAACAAGACTAGAGTTTTCAAGTTACATCCTCAACAATACAAGGGTCTCCAGGTTATTCCCCTAACAAACCTGCACCTCAGGTTACAAGACCATGCCTAACCACCAATAATGCAGAGGGGTGGTGACCTAAAGTTTATGATGTAACTCCCAGCACCAGCCAAGTATGTTAAATGTCACAGCAGCTTTCCAATTAGATGCTTGCACTCATCTTACCTGTTGCAAGAGACATTTAAAATGGCAGCATTAAATCAGAATTTTCTTAATCCTCAGCCATGTTCTTGACTAGCCTAGGCCTGTGGCCAGTAATGGCTGTGGCTGTACACCACTGCTCAGCTGGAGCAGTCTGCTAAGGTGGTCAGAACCACCAGCCCTGCCACCCATGAGATGCCACCATGCTTGGCTGAACCCAGACCATCCTGCCATCTATGTGAGCTCAGTCAAATGAGACTATAATGCTTAGGTTATCCAAAGGCTCTCTAAGTTTGGTAATGCTCAATAAGAAGATGCCTATACAATCAGAGGGGTAACCCAATACCCTATCTAGATATATCAACTACCTTTGGCTGCTAGAGGCACACACACTTCTGCTTCTATGTTTCCCCTCTCTCATGTCCCCCTCCCCTAGCTCCTTCTCTTCTTCTCCTTACTCCTCACACCTTAGCTCCTCCTACAACTCCCCACTTGCTGCTTACAATAAATCCTTTCCCCATAGACATATGGGGTTCCACCATCACCAAAACAGTCTTGGCTGATGCTGATGCATTGGGGATGGGGACAAGCTAGCTCAAATAGAATAAAGACCCTGCTGGGAGTTGCATCAGATCGGCTCCTGTGTGTGTCATTTTGGGGATAACTAACATTTCCCTGGCACGACATGTTCAATTTCTACTAAGATGGAATAGCAGGCCAAGATATTTCTTTTCAAGGTAAGATATTTGGATAGAGTTGATGGTAGAGCCTTGCTCCAATATTCAAATCTATGATTCTCAATAAACACCTGCCAAAGGCTCCAAACAATTTTCTTTGCAGCACTGAGCAGCAGAGAAAGGATTGGGTGCTCAAAGCAATTTTCAATCACAGAGGCAAGCCCCTGCTACAGGCAACATTTCTATGAACAGAAATAAATAATCAGCGGGAGTTTTAAAAATAGAAAATTCTTTTTTTAAAAAAAGTTTTATGTAGTTTATATATGAGTACACTGCTGCTGCCTTGAGATACACCAGATGAGGGCATTGGATCCTATTACAGATGATTGTAAGCCACCATGTTGTTGCTGGGAATTGAACTCAGGACCTCTGGAAGAGCACTCAATGTTCTTAAACACTGAGCAATCTCTCCAACCCGGAAAGAAATTCTTAATGACTTGGGATCGAAGGGGAATGAGAACTGACAAGAGAGTATAGCAGTGTTGCATTTGAACTCAATAATTGACTTTTAAAACAAATATATGTAGAATGAATTTGGTAGCATTCCTTCTGTTTCTATTTTGTGGAATATTCAAAGGTGTATTTGTCTTAGCTCTTCTTTGAAGGTCTGGTAGAATTCTGCACTAATACTACCTAGTCCTTGCCTTCTCTTGGACAGGAGGTTTATAATGCCTGCTTTGATTTGCTAAGGGGTTATACTACAGTTTAGATAATTTACCAGATATTGATTTAATTTGAGTTCATGGTTTCTGTCTAGATAATTATCCTTTTCTCTGGCTACACATTTCATCTAGATTTTTTAGAGAGAGAACTAATGATTTTTTAAAAAATTTCCTCAGTTTCTCTTGTATCTTCTCCCTTTTCATTTCTAATCTTGTTAATTTGGATACTGTCTGTGTGCCCTCTGGTTAGTCTGGCTAAGGGCTTTTTTATCTTATTGATTTTGTCAGAGAACCAGCTCTTGGTATTGTTGAGTCTGAGTATTGTCCTCTTTGTTTTATTTTTGCCTGTGAGGAGGTGGGCAGTGGGAAGCAGCTAGGTGCCTGGTAGAGCATAGGCCTTGTAAACCAGACCTTTATTGGAAGGCAGGTGTTCTGCTCTGCTCCCAGACACTGGTTCTTTTTATTTAGCTTCAGCCCTCCAGAGCCCACAGAGAGGTCTATGGCCACCAGTCATGAGGAACAGTGCCCTAGGCTCTCCCACATATAGATGAGATATCTCCAAGCTCTCAGACCAAGTCAATAGATGTTATCTGCTGACTGACCCTAACCCACCCAAAAACTGTATATAAGGGCTCTATTGAGGAGAAGTAAAGTGTATGAGATCATCCTCATGTCTGACAGTTTGTGTAGAAAGAGCTATAACACTTGGGAAGAGATTTGCTCTCACAAAATCTGCCTGGGAAACCAAGCTGCCTCTGGCCCAGCTGGGGCCAACTGAGCATGGAGGCAGGTGCAGCACCTGGGAGTGACTGGGCTGCAACAGTGGAAACTCAGCAGAGGCAGCAATGGAGGCAGGCAATCTCCCCTCCCTGCTCGCACCCTGTCCTGAGCTGGGCTGGAGATCATCGTGGGACACCCTCTAGAACATGGGACCCACTTCTGCCCTGAGTTTGATTATTTCTTGGTATCTATGTGTCTTAGGTGTGTTTGCTTCTGTTTGTTCTAAAGCTTTCTGGTGGGCTGTGAAGTTGCTTGTGTAAGATCTCTCTGGTATGTTTATGAGGGCACTTAGTGCTATGAATTTTTCTCTTACCACTGTTTTCACTGTGTCCCATAAGTTTGGGTATGCTGTGTCTTCATTCTCATTGAATTCTAGAGTCTAGTCTTTTATTTCTTTATTTCTTCCCTGATCAAGTTATCATTGTGTAGAAAGTTGTTCAGTATGTGCCTTTCTGATGATTTTGTTATTACTGAAGTCTAAATTAGTCTAGTGATTTGATAGGATGCATGAGAATATTTCAGTATTCTTGTATCTGTTGAGGATTTGTGACATATAATATGGTGAATTTTGTAGAAGGTAACATAAGTTTCTCAGAAGAATGAATATATATATATATATATATATATATATATATATATATATATAATTGTAGGGTGAAATGTTTCATCTTGAAGAGTCAGAAGAAAGACTTAACTATCAATACTCATTGATAACCAATAATTGATGGTGCATGCCTTTAATCCCAGCACTTGGGAGGCAGAGGCAGGCAGATTTCTGAGTTGGAGGCCAACCTGGTCTACAGAGTGAGTTCCAGGACAGCCAGGGCTACACTGAGGAACCCTGTCTTGAAAAACAAAAAAAAAAATGTTTTAAAACTAAAATCACGTAACACTCATAAACATATATTCCAAGATTTCAATACCCTTTCTCACCAGTGGAAAAATTCTCCAGACACCTCCCCCCGAAAAAAGAGAAATATTCCAGCTAACTGACAACATGAACATGAGTCCAGCTGATACTCCTGAACATTTTACTGAGAATATGCCTTCTGCTCAGCACCTCATGAAACTTACTTGTAAACAGAACACATATTCAGACACACTGCCAACCTCAATACATACAAACAAATTGAAATAACCACATGAATCCTATCAGACCACCATGGATTACAGCTGGATATCAACAAAACCAGAAAGAACAAAAACCTTACAAACTCATGGAAGCTGAACACCTCACTATGAAAGAAAAATAGCTTAAAACAATCATAGAGGAAGACATTAGAGACTTTCTAGAATTCAATACAAATGAATATGAAACATGCACAATTTTACAGAATACAAATAAAATGAAACTGGTTCTAAGATGAAGGTTCATAACACAAAATCCCTACATGAAAAATGTGGAGAGCTCTCACACTGGCAATTCAACAGCATGCTTTAAATTCTAGAACAGAAACAAGTGAGCAATGAAAAAAAGGATTAGACATCAGTAAATTATCAAGTTGGTGGCTGAAATCAACAAAATAGAAAAAGAAGAATGCAAAGAATTAATGAAACATGGAATTGGTCCTTTGAGCCTTTTATTAGATAAGATAGTCAAACCCTTATTAAAAGATGAAGAATATCCAAATTAATGAAATCTAAAATGAAAATGGGGAAAAAATAACAGACAATGAAGAAATCTAAAGAATGGTAATGGCATAGTTTTAAAAAGCTTCAATTCCATCTAACCGGAATTTCTAAAAATAATGGAAAATTTCCTCAATAGGTTCCTCTTACCAAAGTTAAATCAAACTAAGATAAACTCAAACTGCCTAAACAACTAGAAAAAGATAAGTCATTACATGTCTGCCAACAAATAGAGCCCAGGACCATGAATTTTAGGGTAGAATCCTACCAGACTTCCAAAAAGGAGTTCATGAGAATACTCCTCAAATATTCAACAATATAGAAAACGAAGAAACTTTAGCCAATTTGTTTCGTGAACCCATGGTTACTCAAATATCCAGTCAATATAAAGACTCAGAAATAAACGGGAATTATAGACCAATTTTTCCTTAAAACCAAATATATAAAAATATTTAATAAAACAGAAAAAATACAATAAAATAGAAACCATATCAAAAGACTATTGCCCATGTTCAATGAAATAGGCTTCGTTCAAGAGATGCAGGGATGGTTTATCATAATGTGATTAAAGGTAAGAAAAAAAGTTGTAATGTCTTGGATGATGAAAAATTTTCTGACAATATTTAATCCAACTCCATGATAGAGTTCTTGGAGTGATTAAAGATGCAAGGAACATACCTGAACATAATAATGTCACTTTATTGCAAACCTATAGCCAACTTTAAATTATGGAGAGAATGTCTAATTAATTCCACTAATTCACAAAGAAGAGAAGGTGATCCATTCTCTCCATATCTATTCAAAATACTATCCAAAATTTTACTGTTAACTAGTCCTATATTGAAATTACAATTTAATGTTAACTAGTCCTTTACTGCAATTTACCATGTAATGTTAACTAGTCCTATATTGCAATTTACAATGTTAAATAACTTAACATTAAATTGTAAATTTAAAGAGGAAGTAAAGTTATCTTAATCTGCAGATGATATGATAGTAAGCACAAGTGAACTAAAACTTCCCAAAGACAATTCCCAGAGCTGATAAACACTTTCAGCAAAGTTTTGGATACATGATTAACTAAAAAAAAAAAAAGAAAGAAAGAAAGAAAAAATCAGTGGCCTTCGTATGTACAAATGAGTTTACCAGTGTAAACAAAATAGAGAGACATCATAAAGTTTGAACTGATGGTTGACGCTTGTCAATGTTTTTTTCTACATAATGAATAACCTTGAGTAACTCAATGTGTGTTGGGTAAGATCATACAAATTATTTGTAGTCACAGATGACTTTTGATATTATTGAAGGTGCCCAAAGACTATTGTAATATACAAACTCTTTAATAGATTCATTACTTACTAAAGAGTTTAGTCTTCTATAAAGATATCAGAAAGTACACAACTTTAACACATTGACCACGTTTATGGGGTTTTTCTTGCATTATAACTTTATCTCATGTTTTCTAGGATGACTGCCACATGCAAAGGCTTTACCACATTGCTTATTCAGAGCATTTCTCTCCAGAATGTGTTCTTCTATGATCATAGATGACTGTATTGTGAAAAGGTTTTATCTCATTGATTACATTTATAAGTTATGTCTTCAATGTGTTCTGTTACATATTCAAATATGCCTATAACATACAAATGTTGGGAAGAAGCAAAAGAAACTTGACCTGAGGACTGCCTTTTTGTTACTAACCTCGACTTAATAATGAACTGAAACTAAGTATTCAAGTCCCAGGTCATAGGGGACCTGTGTACTTAACAATATCTGACCAGGTTCCATCATTCATGTTTTATTACCTAAAACATAACAACTGTCCCTAACCATGATTTCTATTATTCCTGTTTTATTCCTCAAAATATAATTCATGGTTCTAACCACAAAAGAACAAATGCTGTGATAGTGTTGACCATAGAACTTACATTCTGTATCATTTGACATAGAGTAAAAATAGAAAAAAAGTGATTGGGAGAAAAATGTAACTGAAACTTGGCACAGGACTTTGTGGTTTTGACTTTTGGATGCTATATAACATTCTGGTTCAGGGTGGGGCTGAGGCCGGGGTTTTGCAGCTAAGCTTCTGAGTGTAATTTTGTGGCCTTGATTTATCAATAGTGACTTGATTACAATAAATTCTTATCATTTGCCTTGTCCTGTGTTTGAGTTGTGTTGGATCTCAGTGGACAACATGATGTAAAGGCTTTAGCACAGTATGTAATCACTGTCCAGTATGAATAGTTTCATAATGATGAAGACGACAGAGGTGTGCAAAGGCTTCATTATACTAAACATGTCCAGTAGGACTCTGTGGGTGTGTCCTGAGTCACAGAGGGCGTGTTTAAGGCTCAGGGGTTGTGTCCTGAGACACAGGGTGCATGTTTAGCACTCAGAGGCCAGTCCAGAGTCACAGGGGTCAGACTTAAGACTCAGGGGCATACCCTGAGCCACAGAGGACATGTTTAAGATTGAGGGGGCATGTCCTGAGTCACAGTGGGTGTTCTTAAAACTCAGAGGGTGTGTCCTGAGACACAGGGGGGCATGCTCTAGTATAGACGGCATAAGGGAGGGAACAACTTAAGCACTTGCTAAGTCCCTGAGAGCAAGCCATTGAAATTGCCTGTGCCCTGACAACTACACAGGTAATGTTCAGCCAGAAAACAGGACAGGAAGAGAGAATCTCAGGCATTAAAGATGAATAGGACCAGCTGGGTGGTGGTGGCACAGCCCTTTAATCCAAAAACTTAGGAGGCAGAGGCCGGTGGATTTCTGAGTTTGAGGCCATCCTGGTCTACAGAGTGAGTTCCAGGACAGCAAGGGCTACACAAAGAAACCCTATCTTGAAAAACCAAAAAAAAGGTCTTCCGTTCTTGCCCATGAGGATGCCAGACCTGAAAGCCCATCGCCATGCCTCAGAAAATTGAGGAAATCAAGGACTTTTTGCTCACAGCTCAGCAGAAAAACGCCAAATCTGTCAATATCAAGAAGAACAAGGATAACGTGAAGTTCAAGGTCAGCTGCAGCAGGTACCTTTACACCCTGGTCATCACAGACAAGGAGAAGGCAGAGAAACTGAAGCAGTCCCTACCCCCCAGGTTTCGCAGTGAAGGAGCTGAAATGAATCAGACCTGCATATGACTATTAAAAGCCCTGAAAAGAAAAAAAAGAAAACCCCCCCCCAAAAAGTATAGAGGGCATGTCCTGAGTCACAGAGGGACTGCTTAAGACTCATGGGGGCATGTCCTGTGATACAGGGAGCTTGTTTAGAACTCTGTCCAGAGTCACAGGGGGCATGCTTAAGACTCAGTGGGCCTGTCCTGAGATGCAGAAAGCATGATTAGGACTCTGGAGGCATTTTTAAGACTGAAGAGATATGTCCTGGGTCACAGGGGGCATGCTTAGACTCTAGCACACATTCTTTCATGATAATGAAGACTAGAGAATTGTGCAAAGGCTTGACCATATTAAATACACACACAGGGTTTCTGTCTCACTGTTTCCATTGCTATGAAGAGAAATCATGAAAAAGGCAACTCCTATAAAAACAGCAGTTTAATTGGGACTCGCTGACACTTTCAGAGATTTAGTCCTTTTTCATCATAGCAGGAAGTATGGCAGGCATGAAAGAAAACATGATGCTGGCGAAGGAGCTGACAGTTCTGCATCTTGATCCAAAGGCAGCCAGGAAGAGACTGTCTGCCAGGGAGCTAGTAGGAGGGCCCATTCTGCATCATGTGGAACTTCAAAGCCCACCCCTATAGTGATGCACTTCCTCCAACAAGGCCACATCTCATAATAACTTCCTCCCACTCCCTGAGCCAAGCATATTTATACTACCACATTCCACTGCCTGGCCCCCCTATGATTGTACAAACACATGATTTTATGGGGACCATATTTAAAAATAGCATAATACAAGATATGTGAGGTTTAAAGTAAAAAGTCCCCATAATCTATAGAACTCTCATAAATGTTAAAAGTCCAAAGTTCAAAGTCTCTTCTGAGATTCATCCAATCATGTAACCATAATCCCCTATACTTTGAAAAAATAGCACATAAAATACATCCAAATTCACAGGATATACTTCACCATTCCTAATCACCAATGTGAGGAAATACTGGGCCAAAAGAAGACCAAAAGCCAGCAAGGAAATCTCCAAACTCTGCAACCCCATGTCTGATGTCAAAGTGTTCTTCAGATCTCCAACTCCTTCCTGCCCTGCTCACTGCAGCACAATTCTTTCTCTTTGGCTGATTTTCTTTCCTGAAAGTAGTTTTCCTGAGAAGGTATCCCATAGCTTGGGAATCTAAAACTCTTGGGGTCTCCAAAGTAATTTCAAAATTAAAGCTTTTTGTTCCAGTATCTGGGATCCGCAGATGATCTTCTGTCCTCCTCAAAAGAAGCTGTGTCTCTCTCCAGCTCTTCCCTCTATAGAACACTAGGTTCTGCTTGACTCCACTCAACTGCTGCTGCTGCTCTTTCTGCTCATCCCGTGGGACTGACATCTTCAACATTCTGGGTTTTTCTGTGACAAACAGTCTTGACTGCATTCCTCTCATGCTCCCTTCATGGTGCCAAGCCTCAGCTGCACTGTATGAAACATTCAAGCCTTAAAACCAGTGTGACCTGGGTGAGTCTTACACAGGACTGATTCAAGCTGCACCACAAGGTAAACCTTGGCTACCTCTGGAATATAACTTCTTTCTCCTGTTTGAAAACACCAGAAGATTTCACCTCAGTGATGCTCGTTTCTTCTTCATCCTCACTAATTTTCTAACTACAGGCAACCAGCATCAATTGTCTCAGTCATACCTTCTATTCTTGCCTCTAAAGCCAGAGCCACATGGACAAGGCTGCTGAGTTCTGCTTGCTGGAGCTGGAACATGGCTCCTTCTATTACATCATCACCAGCTTTATAGGTTTCAACAACCTCATTGCCTAAGCTCAGCTGTGCTTGAACTTGCTCTGTAGACGAACCTTGAACTCAGATCTGAATGGCTTTGTCTCCTGAACACTGGATAATATATGTGTAACACTTTGCCTGTACCTAAGCTTTTCTTTACCTAAAACTTGTTCTGTTTTAGGAACACTTGAACAAGGAAGATTTGGATCAGAAATCTGCCTGACTCTGATCTCCTGGGATTTAATGCATGTACCACCATGCCTAGACTTAAGTATATCCTTGTAGATTTCAAATTGAAAACCCAGAATAGTAATCACAATCCATCAATTGTCAATTTCACACATACTGATAAATCTTGTGTCCACATTAAAACAACAACTACATAATAATAATGCCTAACACGATACAGTTCTCCTTTGTCCAACTTCATATCCATTTGTTTAGGTGGATGGAATCTTGCCCTAATGTCACCGTACCTTTAATTCCATTTAATACCATTGATCACAGAATTTAGCTTCATTCAACTTCATGGTTCGAGTTTCTCTTTTGACCTAATATTTTATATTTATTTTCTTTCTAAGATTACTATGCTTGCTCAAAACAATCATCATGAGACTAAACACAGGCCAAAGGATTTGCTGGCTTCACTGTAACTTCCTTTGTTAATGCAATTAACATCAACCTGTTTACCTTATCTTCAAGGACACTCTACAGACAAGGGCAAAAGGCATCAATATTCTTCAGCAAAACATCATAAAACTATATACAAAGTTCAAATCACCCTTAGTACATATGCGTTCCATATTCCTACTAGGACAGCCCATTAATTTCCACTTAATGCCTATACAAATCCAAAGTCTAAAAATCCACATTGCTCCATAAAACTAAACAAAAAATAACACATTCAGGCCTATCATAGCAATGCTTAAGTCTGGGGTACCAGCTTCTGTCTTAGATAGAATTTCCATTGCTAAGAAGAGATATTGTAACCAAGGCAACTGTGTTAAAGGCAAATATTTAATTGGACCTGGCTTACACTTTCAAATGTTTAGTCCATCACCATCATAGCAGGAAGAATGTCAGCATGCAGGCAGCCATGATGCTGGAGAAGGAGCTGAGAGTTCTACATCCTCATGAGAAAGCATCCAGGAAGAGACTGTCTTCCAACCAAGTGGTAGGAGGGTCACTTTTGTACTGGCCTGAGCTCCAAAGGCCACCACCCTAGGAATTCAATTCCTTCAAAAAGGTAACATCTCCCAGAAGACACATCTCTTAATATTGCCACTTCTTAGGGTCAATCATATTCAAATCACCACCGTTTATTTCTAAAATACTTTCTGCTATCTTTATAAAAAACTAAAGTCTTTAGTAAGTAATCAATCTATTAAGGCCTTTGTGTATCACAATAGTCTTTGAGCACCTTCAATAATATCAAAAGTAGTCTGTGACTGCCAATAAGTTATATGATCTTACCCAACACACTGACATTGAGTTTCTCAAGGTTATTTATTATGAGAAAAAAATGTGACAAGTATCAACAATCATTTCAAACTTTACAGAGATATTCACAGGCTTTACCACATTCATTACATTTGTTAAGGTTTCTCTAAAGCATGTGTTCCTTTAAGTGTTTGGAGACTACAGTGACATGCAAAGGGTTTATCACATTGACTACATTCATAAGGTTTCACTCTGCACATTTTCTTTTATGTATTCAAAGATGACTGTGTCCTGGAAAGGCTTTACCTCATTCATGACATTAAGTTTCTCTCCAGTATGTGTTCTTTTATGTAATGGGTGATGACTGTGTTGTGCAAGGGCTTAACACCTTGATTACATTGAGTCAATCTCTTGATGTGTCCTATTATGTAGTCACAGATAAAAGTGAATTGCCAAGGTTTTACCACAGTGATTACGTTAATAAGGGTTCTCTCCACTGTGATTTCTGTTGTGTTAATATTCAAGCAGGTTTCTCTCTTGCATGTAATCATTCCTGTCACTGCAGATGACTGAACTTGCAAATGCTTTACCACATTGATTTAAATCGATAAGGTTTCTCTCCTGTACATGTTTTTTATAATAATGGAGATTCTAAGGGTCTGAAAAGTCTTTACCACATTGATTACATTCATGAAGTGTCTTTCCAGTATGAAATCATTAATGTTTTCCAGACTAGTGGGACATGCAAATGCTTTAGCACAAGGATAACATTCATAGTTTTTCTCCAATATGGGTTCTTGTATAAGTGTTAGGAGGAAAAAAAACTTTATGGAAAGGCTTTACCACCTTGATTATATTCATGAGGTTTCGCTCCACTATGTGTTCTTTTATGTCTTTGGAGATGACTGGATCTTCCAAAGGTTTTACCACAATTATTGCATTCATAAGGTTTCTCTTGAGTATGTGTTCTTTTATGATATCGAAGGCCATTGTGACATGAAAAGGCTTTACCACATTGATTACATTCATAAGGTTTTTCTCCAGTATGTGTCCTTTTATGGATTTGGAGACTACTGTGATGTGAAAAGGCTTTACCACATTGATTACATTCATAAGGTTTCTCTCCAGTATGTGTCCTTTTATGTCTTTGGAGATTACTGTGACATGAAAAGGCTTTACCACATTGACTACATTCATGAGGTTTCTCTCCAGTATGTGTTCTTTTATGTCTTTGGAGATGACTGTGACATGAAAAGGCTTTACCACATTCATTACATTCATAAGGTTTCTCTCCAGTATGTGTTCTTTTATGTCTTTGGAGATTACTGTGACGTGAAAAGGCTTTACCACATTGGTTACATTCATGTGGTTTCTCTCCAGTATGACTTCTTTCATGCCTGCAACAATAATGGACACATGTGAAAGCTTTACCATATTCATTAACCTGATCAATCATTTTATTAATACAAATAAATTATGCAGTTGGTGTAATATAAAGAACACTCAGATCTTAAGGTTTTATCACTTTGATGTTCATGGTTGTACTTGCTCACTGTGGGTTGCTTTACCTCTTTGAAAACATTTGTGACGGTAAAAGCATTTATTACGTGGCTCACATTTTTAACATCTTTTTACTATATGAGATTTCTGTATGATATATTTCACATGTCTGAAGATTTCAGGGCATTAAAACACTGATTGCTTTCTTAGTTTTTCCTATAGTGTGAATTGCAAATGTCTATCTTATTCAGAAAGTCTACCAAAGGCAGAATACTACATATCTTCTCATTGTTCTGATGTACATAGAGGTACATTGTTACTTTTAGTATCTCTATGCTCACATGGTTTCATCCATTCTGAGAACTGATACGCCCATTAAAAAATAAGAACAAATGGAAGGTTTCTACATTGAATTCACACACATTGACTTTTAGTTCATATCAGACATGATTAATGTTTTTCCATGACAACATTCTTGACTCTCATAAACTGACCTCACAATAAACTTAAAAGTTTCATTACAAGTAGATGAGTATCACCAACTTTATCATGGAGTATTTTCTTATTAGAAAGTTATGGATACATGTTTATCACTGTTCAATGTGGAACGTCTAAATATTATGAGACTATACAAATTGGTAGTTCCACAACATCGTTCTAATTGAGATACAAATCAAATAAAGGAATCGCTTAAGGCATTGTTTCCTTCTCTTCTTTCTTACAGAAATGCCTTGCAAACAGAAATCACATAACTGACATTGAGGTACACAGTTTTGGGAGAATATTATAATCATAGCTACAATAAAAGGACTGATAGTTTACACACTTGCTTTCCGTTAGAGCTTCCAGATCATAGTAAAATTTCCTCACAGGCATATTTGTATCAGTTTAGACATTAAAATTACCTTTCATGACTTCTAGAAGTTTGATGTTGTTCTTCAATATGATGGTCTTCCAAATTATAGCCTAAAACACGGTACCAGGAAATAAATGATATGGTATTGGAATTAGGCAAATTTCAAGTTACTCTGAATTTTCACAGCAATGAACCTGATTTATTCAACGCAATATTACTTGTTCTCTATTGAAATAAGAGATGATTGTCAGTAATGCAGAAACATTTTTCCCTTATATTTAGAAGCAAAAGAAAATTCAGTCTTACCTGTAGCAGTGAGGTTCCAGTAGTTCTCAAGCATCACATCTTTGTAGAGATTATTCTGGGAAGGATCCAGGAAATTCCACTCTTCTGCAGTGAAGTTCAGATGCACATCATCAAAACTCACTGCTTCCTGAAATATCACATGCATGTGTACAACACAAAGCCTGATTCTGACACCACTACAAATTAAATGTATGCTTACTGGACAATGTAATCATATAATTCAGGTTATTCCTCCACTTATTTGCTGACACATGAATTATTATCACCATGTCAATTTAGAAGGAACTTGAAATATAAGCTTCACCTGTGTCAATCCTGAACTCTTTGTTTGGATATAGATTTTCAACACAAATGACAATTGAGAGAGATTTACAAGAGGGAAACAGATCAACTGTACTTAGCAAACACTTGAAAAACAATATGAACAAACACTAACTACAGAAATTATGGGCAAGTTATATATATTTCTCATGTCTTTAATCGCAGAGGTACAGGCAGGTGTATGTCATTGAGCTGGATGCCAACAAGGTCATGAAATGAGTTTCAGGACAGCAAAAGTTACATGTTAAGAACCTCACTCTGCTACAAAAATAAACCAGGAAACAAAAATGATAGAGAGAACTCACAATTCTTTACTGAAGTTCCTGCAAAGAATTATACATTCCCTACAGTTCTGTATTCATCTTGCATATACATGAAGTGAATGAGTTTAAACAGCAACATTAATTAAACTTTACTAAAAGGAAATGCATGTTTAAAGATTTAAAAATGGACAGATAAAAATATTAGTAATGTATATACTGATCAGAAATAAAGAATGTAGTTCAGGAGTTATAGCTCAGGAGATGGAAGTTCGTGCTAGTCTTCCACATAATGGTGATCAATTTCTAGCATACACATGTGGACCAACACCTGCCCATTTCTTCAAGATCAGGAGTTCTGAGGCTATCTTCTGACAACAGTAAAGATGAGGCACACATGATACTCATATTCATGCACACAGTCATAATGAACTTATTTGTTCAAAAATTTCACAACAAACATAACAGGTACCAAAACATCATACACCTGCAATTCAATGAATCTGAAGCATCAGATAATATTGATGACATGAGCATAAGCAATCCAGAGACATAGAAAATAATTTATGCATATGGCTAAATTTCAAAATTAAAGATGTGGATGAAGAGCAGCACAAAAGCATGTGCTTACTTAACAAAAACATGTCAGGGGGCTTATGTGCTTTCTATATCTACAATCAGAACAAGAAGTCCTTCACAGGGAAATTTGGTCTAGAAAAACAAAAACAGAATGAATAAAATTAAAATATAAAACCACCAGATTTGCAAAATAGCATAGCATTAAACAGCAAATGTGGGCACAGTATCTTATGTGATTTAGGGACAGAGTCCAAATGGGGAATGTATGGGAGCATGAGAAGAAAGCTGAAGGATCAGATTCAACCACAACACTGGAGACACCCAGAACAAAATTTATCCTGTCTAAGAGAAATGCAGAAGTAAAGCTGGAGCAGAGACTTAAGGAATGGCCAATGAAAACTCATTCAATTTTAGACACACATGGACAAGCTCCAATCCATGACATTATTAAGGATATTCTGTGATGCTCCCACACAGGAGCCTTACATAATTGTCCATTCAGAGGCTCCACCCAGCAGCTGACTGAAGCAGAAGCAGAGATCCACAGTCAAACATTGCATAGACCTTGGTAACTCTGATGGAAGAGTTGGAGGAAGGATTGAAGGTCCTGAAGAGGATAGGAACTCCACAGGAAGAATAACAGACTCAACTAACCTTGATCCTTGGGGACATTCAGAGACTGAGCCACAAACAATAACACACACAGCCTGGACAAAGGACCATGGCCCATAAGTAGCAGATGTGCAGCTCAGTCTTCATGATGGTCCTCCAACTACTGTAGCAGGAGCTGTCCCTAAAACTGCTGACTGTCTTCGGGAATCTGTTCCCTTAACTGGGCTGCCACATCTGGCCTCAGCTGAGAGAATCCACCTAACCCAATAGAGACTTGATACACCATCATGGACACCCAGGGGCCCACACCCTCTCAAAGGACAAACAGAAGATACAGGAGGGACTCTGTAGAGGCAGGTGACCTAGAGCAGCGTCTCCACTAAGTTCATAGCCATTTTAATCATAACAACTTGAAACTGAAAAGAATCCAGATGCCCCTTAACTAAAATATGAATATAGAAAATGTGGTTCATTTACAAAATGAAACATTATTCAGCTATAAAATACAAGAACACCATGAATTTTTCAGGCAAATGGATATAGCTAGAAACTACCATCTCGATTGGGGTAACCCAGACCTAAAAGCACATGCATGTATGTACTCACTTACAAGTGAATAGTAATCATAAAATATAGGAAACTCACACTACACTCCATAGACACAAAGAAACCAAACAAGAAATAAGGCCCAAATGAGCACAGTTGAATATCACTCAAAAGGGGGAGTATAACATCATAGGAGGCAGATGGAAGAGAGAGAACTGCATGGGAGAGCAGATAAGAAGGGTAAATCAGGGAGAACCAGCAACAGATGTGGTGAGAGACAAGAGAGGGCCAGAGGGGAAAATGAATCAAAATCTGCAGCTGGCTGGGAGAAGGGGGTACATTTAGGATGTGCCAGAGACTGTGAATTGGAGGGTGACAAGGAGACTATGGGGTTGATCTTAGCTGAGATTCATGGCAGTGAGATATGGATGCTGAAGAGGCCACATCCTGCAGTCAGCGAGGACCCCCAATGGAGAGTTAAAGAAACCAACCAATCCAAAAACCTTTGTACCTAAAATTTGTCCTGTCCACAAGAATGCAATCTACAACATAGATTCTGTACAGCAGCAAAATAACCCTTTGATACCATGTTGTTATTCTAACTTGCTCCTCTGCTGCTGTGATTGAATCCTCTAAGCAAAACCGTCTCAGATAATAAGTGATTGTTGTACATGATTCTATCAGATCACCGCCCATCATTTTGAAAGCTTAGATTAGAAACTGAAGGCAAAAGGCATGGACACACACTATCTCCTGGCTTGCTCTCTTGCTTGGTCACTGTCTCATGCTTAGCCTGCTCTCTTATCAAGCCCAGGACCACTTGCTTAGGGATATTGCCACCCTCAGTGGAAGAGCCTTCCTAATCAATCATCAACACTATCTCTCACAGACATAGCAACCAGCCATTCTGATGAGGGCACGCCCTCAATTTAGGTGCCTTCAGATGACTGTAGCTCTGAAATGCTGAGAACTGAAAACAACTATGACACAGACACAATAATAAGTGAGGAAGTTGTTACAACACAAAACCAATGAGCTATCCATATCAATTACAGGAGCCCCTGACACTACAAGACGGAGTTGGAGTTGTGGCTGAGCAAGAACAAAATAGAGAGGGCACCTGACTCAGAGCAGGGAAGGATACACTGGAATGGGGAGCTCAGAGGCTGTGCTGACCTGGGGTGAGCATCTTTAACCCTGGGTTCTCAGGCCAGTGCTACCAAAGATGTGGCTAAAGCAGCTGGAAGGTGGACAGAAAAGCAGATTGTCCCACAGACCTGGAAAGGACCACCAACAAAGGACAGGACCTCTGGTCCAAGGAAGATATGCTAAATTTGTGAGAATCGATGAAGAACGACCTTCCATCTCATGACAGCTCCAAGTTCAAAACTACAGAGTCACATATGAACTGGGCAGAGGGTAGTTCAGGAGGTTGGAAATGAGATTTTTGTCTTTCTACCCTATAAAACAAGGTAGGCAGAGTCTGATTTTGCCCTGGATGCTGTCTCCAAAAGCTCTCTGTCATGGACTAGTCAATGGGTCTAAGTCCTGTTGTTAAGAAGGATTTAACCCAAGGTGTGGGGCTAATAAATAAATCAATTAGGATGGAGTCTGTCTCATTTCCTCAGTGAGAGAATAACAAAGTGCCACACACAAAATAGACAGCCACAAGGGGGCGGTAAAGGCTACCCAGCAGATTCTTCTACTAGTACAGAGGAGACAGTGAAGATGGGAAGTGAGCTGTCAGCCATGTAGCAGGTTTCTAAGTAGGCTTTAACCTTCCCAATATTTTTCTTTTGGATATTTTATTTACATTTCAGATGCCATCGCCTTTCCCCATTTCCCCTCCCTAGAAAACCCCTATTCCATGCCCCCTTTCCCTTTTTGCTTTTATACAATTTTTTAAAATGTTAATCAAAGGCTTTATAAGTTTTGTAATGCTCAATCAGAAGTGTAACCCAGCTGGAGAGTGGTTGTGCATGCCTTTAATCCCAGCACTTGGGAGGCAGAGACAGGCGGATTTCTGAGTACGAGGCCAGCCTGGTCTACTGAGTGAGTTCCAAGACAGCCAGGGCTACACTGAGAAAACCTGTCTCAAAAAATCCAAAAAAAAAGAAGTGTAACCCAATACCCAACATAGATATATCAACTATCTTTGACTGGTGGAGACACATGAACATCTGCCTCCATGTCTTCCCTCTTTCTCTTTCTTTCTCCCATCAACTAACTTTTCCTCTACTTCTCTTCCTCTCAGTACTCCTCCTACCTTAGCTCCTCGTACATATCACCCTTCCTGTTAAAATAAAATATTTCTCTCAAAGTACAATTAGAACATAATTATTTCTAATTGTACCAGTGAAGTACAAGATAGTCTTAATACCCAGTCCATCATTTTGTTGACTAACCAAAGCCTCTGTCATCTCTCCTAACTAAAACACTTAGTTCTAAACCTGGCTTTTTCTTGGCTTTAGAATGAATGTCAGCTGAAAACCATCCCCAAAATTAAGACCATGGGCACACCATCCGCTACACCAGGCTTTGAAACATCTTCCAAGCCCTTTGTGTCTTCAACGCTCCAGTGCATCCACTATACTGTGCTTCCACAGTCACTTTAGTCATCTCCCTTTGCAAATACTCAAGAAAAATGTAAAACCCAAGGTACACAGACACAAATCTGACAGATAAGCCACTTTGACACAAAGAACAATGACACATCAGCATTCAGTTGGGATTCTTGAGGGTTTCAGGGTT
Source organism: Arvicanthis niloticus (assembly GCF_011762505.2). Classification (NCBI taxonomy): domain Eukaryota; kingdom Metazoa; phylum Chordata; class Mammalia; order Rodentia; family Muridae; genus Arvicanthis; species Arvicanthis niloticus. The sequence continues at coordinate 615,945 of NC_133431.1, forward strand.
CCAGTCCATGCACCAAGATGTTGTGCCCAACTCACTGGTACCCCAAAGACCAACAAGAGTGTATTGCAATGCAAATACACAAAGGTCTGTACTATGAGATCAGTAACCATAATTCTCACCAGTCAATCTCACATCAGGTCCAAACTGAGAGACCAAGTCTAGGGGTGCTGAGTATTTATTGCAGCTACAACAAGATTGGGACATTAACATACAGGTCAGCAACTTATTTTTTTAAGAAATGGCATGTCTGGTATAATTTGCAAGAACCAAACAAGGAGACAAAACCATCTGACAACTATGATGGGTAGGTTAACATTTTTTCCTCTTTAAGGTTTATTAGTTATCTATATGTAGGTAAACCCTGCTGCTGTACCTTGACTGGCTGTTGATAAGTGGGTTTAGTCATAAGATGTTTGCCCAAGTGGACTTTGTGCAATCTCAAAAACAGAGGTGGTTGGACTTCACAAACTCATCTTTTTGACTAACCCCTTAATATCAAAAGATACTACTGTTTACCTGCAAGCCATGCCTGACAGTAGAGCAGGTACTTTATCCAAAGGCCTACCTCACTGTCTGTTACTGCAAACCCTAATATCAGTTGCCCTTAAAACTAGAACAGAATACCAGTGGCCCTCACCATTGGAAAAGAATATTAGTGAAAATTACCCCTCCTATTGTACATGCCTCCTAATGATACTGCAGACAATCCCCACTTGCCCTTCTTTTCCTGCCTCATCCCTGTATCATAGCCCCAACTTGGGCAGATAGTTCCTGTTCACCCACATGCCATGCCTGAAAGGACACAAGGTAAACTTTCCATAGATCTACCACAATATTTGTTATCCAAAATGCAATTTTCACAGTTGCCTCTAGTACTGTACTAAACACCAGAAGCAGGTTAACCTTGCTAATGACAAAGTCTCCTTGTAGATTACTAAGATCATCTCTTCCTGCCCACCTCTTCTCCCAGCTTTCAACATTAGCAAGCATTCCCTCTGGAACATAACAAACAAACAGATCAGTAAAAGAGGCAGCACTCAGCCAAGGCTCTCTGCAAATCCATACATTGAACAATAACCCAGTCACAAAACTCCCACCAAAATAAGTCTGGAAAATTTATCAATGAAATCATAACTGAAAAATTTCTTAAAGTAAAGAGGAAGATAACTATTAAGGTACAAGGAACATCCAAACTGCCAAATAAATTGGGAAAAAAAAGTGTCTTTGCCACATAATAATCAAACCCTAAACATATAAAGTCAAGAAATATAAAAAACTGCAATAGAAAAAGATTAACAAAAACTAAACAAAAACCCAAGTAACATATAAAACCAGATCTATTAGGTTTATACCTGTCTTCTTAATGTATACTATAAAAGACAAAAGGGTTTGGACACATGTGTTGCAGAGTCAGAGAAACCACCCATGTTTCTACAAGAAAAAACTGGTCCAAATGTTTTGTGCAGATTCAGAATCAGCCATGACAGTGAAGTTACTCAGAGGTCACCTCCTGATCTAACACATGAGGGGCATCACCAGGGACCTCACAGGTGGTCACATCTGGCTGATGCTTCCAATGCAGCCCCAGAGAGGACCCAGCACCCAGCTCCCACTGCTCAACCGCCTGCCCCTACCCATTGTGGGCAGTGATCCTGTGCTCACCATGACTTGATTTCAGAGCTTCCCTGAGGTCTCCACACAGCACCCACAGCAGAGCTCAGAGCTCAGAGGAGGGCACAGATGACCATTAAAGCCTGCACAACCAAATCGAACTTGCAGAATGATACCAGGAAGAACTGCCTCCTTGTCTGATTGGCAGGTCTGCTTGGAAGCATTGATTGGCCAGTGAGACTTACCACTACTCAAGCTTAAAGTGTGCTTCCAGAGCAGGGTCAGATCTTTTGCAGAGCTCAGGAGGGGTTTACACCCAATTAGCATTTGTTTCTGTCTTCAAAGAGGAATTTCACAACACCCAGCCCTGGGGGAGAACCCACCAAACCAGCTCTGGCTGTTCTGCTGCCTGCTGTTCTGTCTCAAGAACAATGATCCTGCAGTTACCAGGACCTGACTCCAGACCTTACCTTAGCTTTCCACACAACACTTGCCTTCTTCTTCCTGTAATCAATGTGAACAGTTTCCATAGCCCAGTACTCAGTTTGCAGTGGAGATATTAATTTGCCCACAAGTGGAAGGATTTCCCAGCTATTGCTTAGCATTCTGTCTAAATTCCACTGCAGTTACCTGGCAACAGCCAGGTATGCTCCTCCCCACAGTTACCTGGCAACAGCCTGATCCCCTGTAAATGTGGCTACTTACCCTTTCCTCTCTTTTGATCTCTTGACCTTTTGTTCTCTCTTTCTCTTGCCCTCTTGTGCTCTTCCCTTCCCCTCTCTCTCTCTGCACATGCTCATGCCTGGCCTCTACTTCTCTACTCTCTGCCTCTCTCTGCATTTCTCTTCCTCTATTACCTTTTTAACTCCCCTCCCCATATCCTGAATAAACTATATTCTATACTATACAGTCTTGTGGCAGGTTCCTCAGGGGTAAGAGCTGTCTCAGCATGAGGCATGGTCCCTCCTGGGGGAAAAATATCTCAGCAGGAGGCATGAGCCTTCCCATACATCCCCTTCCCCTGCTGGGAGCCAAGACCCCCTTCTGCCTGAGAGCAAGTGTCAGGTAAGTAAACAGCCTGAGTTAAGGAATACTTTATTTATTGCCCTTCTGCCAGGGATGAAATATTAATCAGATAAGCAACTTGGGCTGAGAAATGTTTTAATTGCCTTCTTGCTTGTGAGAAAATATTTAGATAAGTAATTTGGGCTAGGAATTCTTGTGGGCTTAAAGAACTCTGCAATTATGGGATGACCCTGGACTCTGACTGTCAGATGACCCTCCTGCCTGCTTGCCTTTATAATGGCAGCCTGAACAATAAAATTTAAGCACTAGATCAGACATTCAGACTGGTGCTTCTTCCTTGTGTCTCTTATCTCTTCATTCTTTTGCCCCTTTCCCTAGGGTCTTGTTGAATCCCCGCGGGACAGGGCATCTTGGCGCCAGACGTGTGGCCCTTTGGGTTGTGGTCGATTGAACGTTGCTTCTACAGGGACATCCTGTAAGCATAGGATCAATGCTTCTCCAGAGAGAAAAGAGAAGAGAGAAGATCCGCATTGTGATCGCCACAGAGTAGCCCGCCTGTGAGATTGATCCAGTAAAGGTAAGAAAAAGCAACACAGTTATGGAACAAACATTGAGCAAACATGATTTGTTCTTACAGGGTCTCAAAGAGAGCCTCAAGGCATGAGGAATAAGGGTTAAGAAAAAGGATCTTAAAAGATTTTTTGAATTCATTGGTGCTATTTGTCCATGGTTTGCCCACGAGGGGACTACTGATGAGAAATGATGGGCTAGGGTTGGAGATTGCTTAAAAGATTTTTACAAAATCTTTGGTCCTGAGAAAGTCCCTGTTCAGGTTTTTTCCTATTGGAACCTGGTGCACGATATACTTCAAGTCTATATACAATTTCCAGATATTCGTGAGTTAGTGAAAGAAGGGGAAAAGGTGTTACAGTGACACTCTAGACCACTGTCTGTGTGTGAGTCTGTTTCTATTCCCATAACTGATTTAGACATCCCTGCTGCTCCCCTTGAGGCTGCTGCAGGTGAGCCAGTAACTGCAAAAACCCCCGCTTGCTAACATTTACCACTCCCTTGCATCCTTAAAATCCCTGGCCAAGAATGGGCCTGACAATCACCTGCAGAGACATTGTCCCTAGAGAAGGGGGCAGCTAAATATGGTAATCCTGACTTGCTGCCCCAATGCTCATTCATGCCAAGACCACCTCCATATACTATTGCTGCTCCATTTTGTGCTCTGGTCCTCAACTTGACCAATATTAACAATCATACCACCAAGGCTAAAGCCCAACTTTCACAAAAAATGGCTTCTCTTAGAAAGTTAATAGAGGAAAAATGGGAACATTTGCAGTTAGTAAAAGATCTGGGAGCTCTTAATTTAGAATTACCTTCCCTCTTCCCAATGCCTGCTATCTCTAAGAATAAATCTAAACCAAAATCTCAAAAACATGTACTGGCCTTTCCTGTTACCAGAAGCAAATCTGCTGTCTCTTCCAATAGCAGAAATAAAAACACTGCCTCACCCTCTAAAAGGAGAAATGACTCTGATGCTGGGGAAGACAATAAGGATATGGTGTCATCAAGCACTGAGGCCTCTTATAATGAAAACAAAGCCTCAGGGGACTCAGAAAGTGAGGAAGATGAAATAAAAACTCAATAGTATCACAAGCTAGGGTTTCTTCAGCTGAAAGACTTAAAAATGACAGTAACAAATTACTGACCAACAGCTCTCTTTACTTTATCCTTAATTCAAAATTTGATTGAACGGTGGCTTCTTCCCAAGGATTGGTATTTTTTTAGCCTGTGCCACTCTGGCTGGAGGTGACTATGTTCTCTGGAAGACAGATTTTGTTGAAAACTGCAGAGAAATAGCACTTTGCAATTCTGAAAGTAAAACCTCTATGAAGTGGAACAAAGATAAGCTTTTGGGGCGGAGACCTTATGATACTAATGAAAAACAGGCTCAGTTCCCTCCTGGCCTTCTAGCCCAAATTCAAAATGTGGGTCTTAAGGCTTGAAAACAACTCCCTCCGAAAGGATCAGCAACCACTTCTCTTGCCCAGGTCCCCCAGGGCCCAGATGAGCCTTATAGTAATTTTATCAGTCATCTTACTGATGCAGCTGAAAGACTTGTTGGTCCTGAGAAAAACAAAAGTGCTTTTCTCAAACACTTTGCATTTAAGAATGCAAATCCTGCCTGCTAGGCTACAATAAGACCCCACCATAGTGGTGCTGATATTCCTGATTATATAAAACTGTGTGCAGCCATTGGTTCAGCTCATGCAATAGGACCTGCCATTGGAGCTGCCCTTAAGGATTTCAAGCAGGATGGCCACCAGAAAAAGTGCTTTAACTGTAAACAGCCAGGACATTTTTCTAGGGAGTGCAAAGCCCCTAAGGCCGATCCTCTCCCTGCCTCCTTGTGTCCCGTTCCCATCGAGGTAGACATTGGGCTTCAGAGAGCCACACCAAGGTAAAAATACAAAATAATACCTTGCCTCAGAATCAGGGAAACTCCCAGAGGGGCCAGCCCCTAGCCCCAAATCCGAGACAAAACCTTGAGGCTATCAGGTTTGCCCCTCAAACATTAGGCCCTCAGACTCAAACATTACCTCCCTTTAAGGAGCAAGCAGCGCAGGATTGGACCTCTGTTCCTCCACCGATACAATATTAACACCTGAGATGGGGACACAAGTTCTACATACTGAGGTCTTTGGCCCCTTGCCACCCCCCCAATAATTTTGGACTTCTTCTTGGACATACCAGATCCACTCTTGAGGGTTTAAATATCTCCCCCAGAGTGATTGATAATGATTTCACAGGTGAAATATAGATCCTGGCCTCGTCCACCTCTGGCCCCTTGACTGTTAAATCAGGACAGAAAATTGCTCAATTGCTTTTAGTCCCCATTTAAATCAGCCCAAGTTGTAAAACTTTTTGCAGTAATAAAGATTTTTCAGTTACTAAAAGATTGCCCTTTTAAGTTGTATACTGACAGTGCCTATATTGCTCATTCTGGTCCCATTCTTGAAATGGTCCCATACATTAGACCCCCCCACAAATGCTGCCCCTCTCTTTTCTCAGCTTCAAAAGCTGATTGCCTCTAGATGCCAACTCTTTTTTGTTGGACATCTCCTTGATCATTCTGATCTGCCTGGTCCCCTTTCTAGAGGAAATGCCTGTGCAGATGCTGCCAGCCACTTGACCTTTCCAGTGTTGTTAGGTTCTGTAGAACAGCCCAGAAGAGTCATGCTTTACATCATTTAAATGCTCAGACCCTTCACCTGCTTTTTAAGATTACTTGTGAACAGGCATGTCAGATTGTTAAACAATGCCCCGCCTGTGTCACACTTTTGCCCACCCACACCTGGGTGTTAACCACAGAGGCTTGTTCCCAAATGAAATATGGCAAATGGGTGTCACACACATTCCTGAATTTAGAAGTCTTAAATATCTTCACGTGACCATAGACACCTTTAGTGGATTTATTTTTGCTAGCTTACATACTGGAGAGGCTTCAAAAAATGTTATAGCCCACGTTTTAAATTGTCTCTCTGTCATGGGTAAGCCTAAGATCATTAAGACTGACAGTGGTCCCAGCTACACTGGAAAAAATTTTCAAGAGTTTTGCCACCAATTACAAATCAGACATATTACTGGCATCCCTTATAATCCTCAAGGGCAAGGCATTGTTGAACGTGCCCACCAGACTATCAAGAACACTTTACATTAATTAATTAAAAAGGGGGAAGTTATCCACCCAGAAGGGGTCCCCTAGAAATATTCTTCACCATGCCTTGCTTGTCCTCAATTTTCTAAATCTGGACGCTCATGGTAAGTCTGCTGCTGATCGCCTCTGGCATCCTGAGACCAATAAAACTATGCCACAGTTATGTGGAGAGACCCCTTTACATGTAGATGGAATGGCCCTGACCCTGTCCTTATCTGGGGCAGGGGCTCTGCTTGTATTTTTGACACAAAAGAAGGAGAAGCCCGATTGTTCCCTGAACATTTGATTAAACAAATAGATAATGACAAAAATCCCTTAGATCATAATGTCATTTCCAGGGAAGAGGGATCTCTCTGAGTATTCCCTTCATTTTTTTCTTTCCAGATAAAAAGATGCCACGCATGGTGTCTGCTGTTGGAAGTTCTAATTCTGATGCCAGCCTCAGGACTTCTACTACTGGAACTTTGAGGGGACATTGACAAGGACATCGAACAGCTAGAGATTGACATCACTAATCTGGAAAAAATCCCTCGTTTTGTTGTCTGAAGTGGTTCACCCAAAACGCAGAGGGCTAGATCTGGCTTTCCTTCAGCAGTGGATTATGTGCTGCTCTCAAGGAGGAATACTCTTTTTGTACTAATCACACTGGGGTAGTTAGAGAGAGAGTATAGCCAAGATAAGAGAGAGATTAAAATGGCAAAAGAAACAGTGAGAACAAGAAGAAGGGTAGCTTAAAAATTGCTTTTCTGTTTCCCCTTGGCCTACCACCCTTCTCCCTTCCATCCTGGGCCCTGTGCTCAGTCTCCTTCTCCTTTTGGCTATCAGCCCTTGGTCCTTTAACAGCCTTACTGGCTTTGTAAAACAACAAATTGACTCCTTGGCATTTAAACCTCTACAAGTATATTATCACAGACATGATCTGGCTGATAGAGACATGGCTGAGACTTGTGTTGACATATCTCCTTTAGGAGCTTCATAGAACTCAGATCTATGCACACTGGTTTGCATGGCATGAACACAGTGTGGGTACCTACAAGGGGTGTGTAACGAGGTACCGCAGGGGGAGGACCCAAATTTTCTGCATCTGAGTTCCCATGAAGTAAACCTGATTGCATAGAGGTTGGTGGTAATTTCTTGTGTCTCAAAGCAGCTGACTAGGACCCTCGATATTCTATAAAGCCATGAGACATATAACCCTCTCCTCCCCCAAAAGACACCATTTCTAATGATAATGGGAGGATCAGGTCAATCTTCCCCCCTCTGGTTCATGCCCACTCATTTGTCAATGAGATTTGCAAATGTCTGCTTTCTCAGACCAGTCTCTTTAAAAATTGTTAGAAAGGAGGAGATGCTGGGAGCTAAGACCCCCTTCTGCCTGAAAGCAAGTGTCAGTTAAGTAAACAGCCTGAGTTAAGGAATACTTTATTTATTACCCTTCTCCCAGGGAGAAAATATTTATCAGATAAGCAACTCAAACTGAAAAATGTTTTAATTATCTTCTTGCTTGTGAGAAAATATTTAGATAAGTAATTTGGGCTAGGGATTCTTGTGGGCTTAGAGAACTCTGCAATTATGGGATGACCCTGGACCCTGACTGTCAGATGCCCCTCCTGCCTGCTTGCCTTTATAACGGCAGCCTGGTGCTTCTTCCTTGTGTCTCTTGTCTGTTCATTCTTTGCCCCCTTCCCTAGGGTCTTGTCCAAATCCCCATGGGCCTGGGCATTCCTCCACACTTTCCTACACACCCATAGAACACATTCCATCTCTCTTTAAAGAGAGGTAACTATGGGGAGAAGGATACTTGGCTTTCATCAGATAACTGTGAGGTAGAGTTTTAAACAGAATGCTAACACCATTAACATTAAAGAGGGATTTTCTGAAACAAGAGTCTAGTTTTGTGGCTTCATGCTGGGCTCAGGGAAACTGCAGCTTCCTTCCACCAGATGACAGGTATGAATCAACCCTAAAGAAAGGCCAGATTTATAAGGGAAACGCAGTTGAACACTATTGTTAGCCAGCATATCTTCATTAGTAGAAACGTGGAGAAAAAACACAGTTGGATTAGGACAGGTTCTGTAGATAAACATAGCCAAATCATAGAGAGAATGAATCTTTTTACACAGAAAGGTTATGTAATAGAATGTCCCAGTAAAGGCTGTTGGACAAGGGAAATTAGAAAAACAAGGGCTGGTTTATTTTATGCTGTAGGGTATTACAGCTGATCTTCAGTGAATACCAGAATTCTGAAGAATTAAGTACTTACTAATGCCAGTTTTAAAACACAAATAAACAAACAAATCACCTTTGTTTTGTAAAAATGTAGGGCAAATACTACAAACAAAAACACCACCCTGTCCAATGTCCTTTATATATGTAGGTTGTCAAAAGAATCTGTAGCCCAGATTAAAGGTGGATCTGAACATCTCAAAAGATCAAGATTAATAAAGGGTTTCTCCCTTCAACAGTGGTAATTAAGAAATATGCCCCACAGCAAGCAGGGTTTGAGTTAGGGTTAGGAGATTAGACAGTCATGGTTAGGATTAGGATAAATGTTTTTAGAATTAGGTTTAGGAAGTTAGGAAATTAAGAGGTGAGGGTTAGGAAAGGGTTAGGCTCAGGGTTAAGGTTAAGGTGGCCACCATTATTCTTGATGGTCCCAGTGTGTCAATATTATCCCTATTACACAAAGACAAAATATCATGTCTACAAGGTATTCATTTTATAACTTAATGGTTATTTTATTCTTATTCTGAGAGCTTCTCTTTTACTTAGAGAAAGGCTTCTCAAAAGAACCTAAAAGTTTTTCCAGCCATTTGCCTCTAAAACCAGCATACTAACAAAGGAAGCAAAGACTTTGATAGTCACAGAACCTCACAGATAATCAAAGGATAAGTTGCCAAGAGTCACACAGCCTGCTGCCAGCAAAGAACATTTATGCTGCCCTATGCTGGGTCTCACTATCAGCTATTGCTGCAGTTAATTTTCCTCTGAGATAAAATGCCCTCAGTACTCTTCTGCTCTAGACATGTCTGGTTTACCTTCTTCCCAACCTAAAAATATGCTTATCAAAGATTTCTATGTGAAGTTTTCACTTGACAATGAAAATTCTGAAACAGAAATCCCAGACATGCAATAGACATAAATTCATGGCTTATTAAAAATTGTCTTTTTATTAATGACATGTAGAATATACACATGAGACATGGTTTGTTATACACATCATGTACTTAATAGCAAATGAATTACAAGTAAATTAAACTTGTTAACTTGATCCTAGTTCATTTTGTTCCTAATGAAAATCAACTTAAAAATTGATATGAAAGGACAAAAATATATTTAATCAATATATCCACACAGGTACAATAAATATAAACTGTTAATATTGGTCTGAATCTTTTCTTGGAATAGGTAACATATATTAAAGAGTTTACTACTCCTAGACCAAAGAATCAAATCCATCATTTTGGGTATCCCCATTTTCCTGTCACCTGCAAGGCTCTGGATTCATAGTTCCATAGTAGAGTTTTTGCCTGAAAAGTTGAAACTCTAGGATTGCAAAAATTTGGTATGCTCTTTCATATCTTTGAGAATTAGAATCAGGAGAATCAGAAGTTCAAGGACATCATCAGCTGTATAATAAATCTAAGCCGAGCCTTAGTTATGTGAGAGCTTATCCCCAACAAACACAGCAAGACTGAAAGACCATCAGTATACAGATCCAAGAATAAGAATGCACTGGTTTCTGTGTGTAGAATGTTAACCACAGAAGAAAAGGAAAGCCTGTCTCATTCAAGTACTATTGCATGTGGAGTAGTGGCCACTCTCCACAAAGCCTACCTGTGTGAACTGCGAGGACACAGTGTTCTTTTCTTTAGTTTGTAAATGAAAGATCAGATATGTGTCACACAGCAAGTTAGGAGGAGCTAGACCCTGGACCCTTCACCTCATGATTTTTTCTTTCCCACCTGCCAATAAGTTGAAGCCCATGTTTGTATATTTTGGGAAATACCTTCAGACTCATCATTAGGGAGGTCGAGGCATTCTCTTGCAGTTTGTATTCTGGTCTGGAGGTTGTGTTCCAGATTTCAAAAAGCTGTTGGACATGCTGGTGGTGACATCTTCAACATTTTTCATCCTGCGCTCTGGCTTGCATTTGCTTCCATTTGAGGTAAATATGAGGTTAAATATCCAATTTTCAGACTTTCCATACTTTTAATCAATAAAAACCAAATTTTATAATGTCTGTTTTGTGTAAACTCTTCCCTGAAGTGATCCAATAGCTAGCATATCTCTAATTTTATATTTTTTATTATTTTATAATCATCAGATAAGACATATTAATGTATTAGTTGTAGCTCTTCAGAACTGCTCAAAATATTACTTGTTAAGCCTCTGTACATGTGGAAGCCAAATTACGCCCCTGTCAGAGTCCAAAGGGTAAAGCTGTAGAGTTTTTGCCTTTTTTCCAAGGGAGCACAGCAGTGTGAACCTGTGAGTTCATGTGACATGAATCAAGTCCCTGCATATGTGTGGCCTCCGTGAGAACTGCTGTTTGGCTTCTCCTAAATCCATTGTGCTGTGATACTGTGACTCATCTGTGGGGACATATGCTACATTTTTAAAAACATGCCTCTTGTACCTTATAATAAGGCTGGCTGAGTGCAGTGGTTTAAAGTAGGATGGAAGCCGAGTTGCTCAGAGACATAACTACATGCAATGTGCACAAAACACCTCCCCTATTTTTCTATTTTAATCCCATTCTCTTGTTTCTTTAAATAGAAAGAAATCCTGTCATCTGCTTAGCCCCCAGCTGATGAATGTGTTACCTTAGAAGCTTCTTCTGGGATGATACCCCCTGTGTAGGTTAAACCTGCTTGTCACTTTAAGCAGTTTGAAACACACTTGAACTATTCCCTATGAGTCTGTGAGGGAATTTTCAGAAGCAACTGGAACATGGCTCAGGAAGGAGTGGGATGGTACCCACCCCATAGGCACCATCCATGGATGGAGTGGATACAAAAAGAGTGGAGAAGCTTGCACAGGAGTCTAAGTTCTGTTCACCTGCACTGGGGTCTGGGTCTGCTGCTCCATCACATAGACACCTGACTTGGGTATGTAGCAATGTCTCAGACTTCTCATCCCATTCCCAACTTTTAGGCTTCAATAAAAGTGGGTACTGCATCTCCAGCCTGTCTTTTTCTGAGGTTTCTTGTACTTTGAACTGAGTTGCTGTTATTTAGCCTAGATCTCAAGCCTAGAGTTGGCCACTAAAGGACTCCTCCCCCTCTCAAGTATAGGTCAGTCTTATCAAGACTACATTTTGGGAGAATTTGGGGAAGGGGAAAACCTGATCAAAATACATTGTATGAAAATTAAAAAAAATAAATAAAAAGATACAGTCAGGAATACACTATTAATTTAGGAATTCTATGATTGATCACATACACACAGTGATATATGTCTAGGAAGAGGGGAAATTGTTTTATCAGCAAGAAGAGTGAAGTGAATCAGTGGTGGCTGCAGTTTGTGGGGGCGGGGGAGGTGGGGAACTTAAACAAAGGCTCACAGGTGCTAGGATCCCCTGCTGTGAAATGAGACAGGATGTCTGCTCTGAGGCAGGGAGCCAGACATGAAAAGCTAAAGGTGCCTGCTTCTTTTTGTTTGTTTGTTTTTGTTTTTTGAGACAGGGTTTCTCTGTATAGTCCTGGCTGTCCTGGAACTCACTCTATAGACCAGGCTAGCCTCGAACTCAGAAATCCGCCTGCCTCTGCCTCCCGAGTGCTAGGATTAAAGGCTTGCGCCACCACCAACTGGCCAAGGTGCCTGCTTCTTACAAGCAGGTAATCAAAGGATAGGATTCTAAAGTTTGGTTTAATTGTTCTTAAAGATAGAAGGGAATACAGATTTTACCTGAACCACGTGGGGAATTCTTCCTGTGCTTTGGAACTATTAGGAAGAGCTGCTCACAGGCACTGGGAGTCCTTGCTCTGCAGAGACAGGCTGTTTGGAGGAAGGCAGAGGCAGACAGTAAAAGGCTGCTGGCCTCCAAAAAGCAGGGAAAGAACAGCAATAAGGAAAATTGATTTAATTGGTTTTAGGGACAGAAGGGAGTATAATGGTAATCATTTAATGATACAGAGATATTAAGCTCCACAGAAGAGAGACTGAGTGAAAAACTGCTTTAGAGAAGACTTGAAAAGGTCTTGCCAGGATATACTCAAATTCTTTAAAAGTGGCTTTCATGGGAATTCTGGGATTGATTCCTGGCATGACAGATAAGAAGCCAAGGAATAGACTTATACAGTAAACAGAAGGTAATTTAGTTGTAGATATTAAAATATTGAGGCATTTGGCCTTTAAAAATTAGATCAAAGGCAGAAGATAGAGTTTCTAGCCTATTCTCAGACAGTAGAAATTTAGGCCACTGGCCGGCCACTAAAAGTATTTTTGAACACAGGAAATCAATGTGCCATTGGCACAAAGGCACAGTACAGTGAGTGATGGACAGAAGGTATGCTATAACTAATTATTGGGTTATAATGAATTTTGTGAATGTTGTTGGAACATGTGCATTTTTCAGTCTCAAAAATAAACTTTGTCAGTTTTCTTAGTGGAAACAACTGCTGTGTAGAGACAGTTTTAAAAATAACAATTTATCTCCTGTCTTTCTGGGGGGCAGGAATGTCAGGTTTGCAAAGTCAGTTTTGAAAAGAGTACTGATTGTTTAAGTGTTTGCAAACTCTCTCAGATGTCTAAGGTGGAGGAAGGAAAGTGTTGAACTTTGGGAGAGGAGTTGGTTGGCTTCGTGTTTGAGTATTCCAACAATAAAGATTAGTGCAATAACAATGGAGTCTCAGACTGGATACCACAGAGGCCTCCTTTGCCAGCCAGCAATGGACCACAAGTCTATGCCATCCCCAACTAGGCTGGAGGACCAGGACTGGGTCGCCTAGCTCTCTGCCCTAGTAGCCCCTGTACATTATGCACACTGAATGGGAGCAGCACTCACGCAGCTGCTCAGTCACTCAGAGGATGGGGGTGGGGTGCTAGAGAAGCCTGGTGGGGGGAGGAGCGGGGCAGGGCCATTGTGGGGGCACGAGGTGGTGCTGTGACTGAGGAAGCAAGGGCTGCAGCTCGGTGCAGATGGTGTTGCTCGGGGCCCTGCTGACTGGTTACCTTCTCCAGTGTCCTCCCGGCTGCGGTGAGGGCACTGAGTGGTGGCGGCGACACAGAGGCCCAGGTATGGTGTGTTGAGGCGGTGTGGAAGGTGAGCGACCCTCACGGGACCTGCGGGTGTGGGAATGGAAGGGAGTCTGGAGGCCTCGGTCTGTGCTGCCCTCGCACCTCAGGCTGCTGAAATGTGTAACCGAGACCCCCGGTTCCCTCTCTGCCGTGGTGCGGCCACCCCAGCTCTGCTGCCTGCACTGCGGGGTTTGCGACCTGTGCGCCCACAGGCCTGTCTCTGAGTCCCCGAGACAGTGTCGCAAGTCACTCTTTCCTCCAGTGCTGGTGCGACCCGGGCCATTCATTACCTGTGCGTGCGAGCATCTGCTCCTCCAGCTTTTGCAGATCAGGTTAGGGGCGCCAGGGGCCTGCGCTGTGGTTCTCCAGCTTCCTATCACCACTCACCTCCAGTGTAAGGTTTCTCTCTCTGCCTTGCATAGTTTCCATAAATAAAAACCAAAATAAGTCACAGGGTAAGTTAAGCAGAATATTGGAAAAAAAGCAAAAAAAAAAAAAATACTTTTTACTTCTTTTCTAGTCACAATAATGCCAACTGAAACAATGTGGGTGTTCATAGATATTTAGATATATAATTTTCTTTGATCAGAACTTGAGAGTATGCAGACAGTGATTTTTTTTTTGTTTTGAGACAGGGTTTCTCTGTATAGCCTTGGCTGTCCTGGAACTCACTCTGTAGACCAGGCTAGCCTCGAACTGAGAAATCCACCTGCCTCTGCCTCCTAAGTGCTGGGATTAAAGTAATGTGCCACCACCGCCTGGCTTGAGGACAGTGATTATTGAGAGACAAGTTGTAGGTTCTTTTAATATCTCACCTCCGTGTAAACCATACACAAAAGCAAGTCTTAAGTTCTAGTGTCATCTTCCTTATACTGTGGGATTAGTGCTGTCATTTGGTGTCCTTACTTTGCTTGCTGTGCCTCACATAGTAAGAATGATCTTTTCTAAGTTCTTTTGAAAAAGGACATGGATTGAACTTTTTGTGCTCAAAGTCTTCGAAAAGCTCTGAGTTATGTACAGAATTGACCCGTGACTCTCACTACTCAGTTTCAGGATGCTACCCAGGCAGATATACTGGACACCTCTTTTGGCTGGTGGTAGTTGTTTTTGTCTTCTATTGCTGTTCTTTACTTGAGAGAACTCCTAATTGCTAAAATAGAAGCAAGTCTGTCTCTTTTTTGTTTTTTGACTTTTTTGTTTTGTATTAAATTAAATATTTTTCTCATTTGTATTTATTATTAGATACACTTTTCACTTGTTAATTATTCCCATTAGACTTTGTGGCTCTCCTCTCCCTAACTACAGGGTAGAGATCCATTAGATTATTTATAATTTTATCCCTAGTACTTAGAACTGTGCCTGGTACCTAATAGGCTCTTGGTAAAAATTTCTAACTAAATGGATCCTGTAGTTGATTTGAACCTGTGACATCTTCAGTCCAGATCCAGCCGGCCCCCATTTACTGATTGCATGAGCCTGGACTGGTTAATGACGTCTGCTGCTTCATTTTTTCAGCTGTATATGATGACTATAGTATTACCTACTTCATAGCATTATAGTGAGTAATTGAGTTAATACATGCTAAAGAACATAGTTCTGAGTTTTCTATGCTGTGTGTAGAGGCCCTAGGACTATGCCCAATGTCCTCCACTGTTATCTACATTAATATTAGAGTCAAGCACTGAACCTGGCCTTGGCATTTTGGCTGGACTGGCCGACTCCTAGGATCTGTGTCTTGTCAGACAAAGTGTTGGAGTGGATAGAAACAGGCAGCAGTTAGCAGATTTCATGTGGATAAGAGTCTGAACTGAGGCCCTTCTGCTGGCAGAGCAGCACTGCACTTACTGAGCACCTCCCTAACCCTTAAAATCAAACAAGCAGACAACCCACACTTTCAAAAATGTTGTTTCTTTTTTTGATGCAGGGTTTTTCTGTGAAACCCTGCCTCTTCCTTGGTAGCCTATAGATCAGGCTGGTTTCAAAGTCAAGTGATCTGCCTACCTACCTCTGCATCCACAGTGCTGGGATAAAAAGTGTGTTACCATTGCCTGTCTTCTGACAACATTTTTTATTGTCAAGATAAAATAGAAATCGTCTTTATATTGTTTTTGAGTGAAAGTTTGTTGCCTACCAAAGTTTATTTGACTTTCTAAATCGTTTCTCTGTATGTCTAGAATAAAATAAAAAGTACTGAGAGTGAGAAAGCCACCGGAGTGGCTTTCCTAGGTTTCCCTTTGATGTTCTAATGGAAATAGAATTGTGGTAATGGACGAAGTTACTGGGCCTTCTTGTTTCCAGACAGGAAAACACAAAGATCTCAGGGAAGTCTGTGTTTTGAAGTGTTCAGGAAGGAGAGGTGTTTTTTATCATTTTTAGTGTGATGTTTTCTACCAGTTTGTACAAGGTGTTTTTCCTACATGTCTTATTTTGGTTCTCAAGTTAGAGTGTAAAGCAACCTAGTATATTCTACATGCTTACCTTTGCTCTCCTTTTAAAAAATATGTTGTTTTTTCCATTATTGTTTATGAAAATGAAATCATATATTTAATAATAAAAACCTTGATATTATGCATCAAATTATTCCTACAAACTCATGATTCTGTCTATGTCAATTATATTTCCATAATACTAGATATTTTACTTATCAATTATCCTTGGCAAATGGCTTTTTATAAATTCTTGTTGTAGAAATTATTTAATCCCAACTCAGGGGATCTACCCTGCCTTTGGCCATTTAGTTCTCAGATAAAAGATACACACAAACTTTGTCTTTACAATAAGCCTTAATTAGCATAAGAGCAGATATTGATTCTCTGGCTGTTATGTCTCTATCCCAGCCAATAATCCCACTATATAATTTGCCATGTTTTGTCTGGGCTGCTTTTAATTCCAATTAGCCAACCCACATGGTCATTATTTTATGACTCACCTAACCCATGGCAGCTTCTTCCCTTTATCTTCTTTTCCCCTCCAGGTTCTTCTTTGATGCAGGGGAAGTCCTGGAATGCTAAAATCTGCTTCTGCCTCTTCTGTCCAGGTATCAGGTATTGACTGTTGGCATCTCTATTCAGCAGTTGGAAATAATTTGGGGACAACATCACATAGCATCACTTGGGTCTATGTGTGGACTCTCTTGTCTCTGGGACAGTCAGGCCTTGGGGGCCTGCAGTTAGCATTATAATATGTAGTGTCAGACTAAACCTCAACAAGTGGAGGTCAGGGGCATCTGGTAGGAGTCTGGTTTCTGTGTAGTTTCCAGGTATTGAACTGATTACAGATGTCCCTGGATTTCACTTTACTTCATGTCCTC
Source organism: Arvicanthis niloticus (assembly GCF_011762505.2). Lineage (NCBI taxonomy): Eukaryota > Metazoa > Chordata > Mammalia > Rodentia > Muridae > Arvicanthis > Arvicanthis niloticus. Next base: position 632,861 of record NC_133431.1, read on the forward strand.
AGTTGTAAGTAACTAAGTAGAAAACTGATGGTTAAGGTAAGGGAAAAGGTCCTGAGAAGAGAGATAGGAGTGGGCCCAAACTAATCTTATCTCACCTTATCCTCGAGTTGCCACAGGTTGCTTTCTCTGCATTTGTGTCACATCATGAGTTATGTCATATGACTAAATGTGCACACCAATTAACTCCTTGTATATTTTTTTAGCTAACAAATTTTTCTTGTGACTCTAAGTGAAGGTAAGGTAGCATTTTACATCTGGATATGATATTGGATTGATTACACATCACTCAGGGGCAGTTGCACTTACTTATTTTGGTGATTGGTGTGTTTGAGATAGGCTCTGGCTGCATGGCTAGCTAGCCTCTATAGGCGTGAACTTAAAACAGATTTGTAATTTGTTTTAAGGTTAAAGATTTTTATAAGTTAACTTTTATCCTTTGCTTTATCTCCTTGAAAATCGCGTGGTTATTGAAAAGGCTAAAGTTCTCTACCCAATAATTTTGTTCTTAAATTGCTCTCTTTTGTATAGTTTATTTCTTTGTGTCCCAGTTGTATTTGTAAATTGACTGTAGAGTGAACAAAAGTGCTGTCATAGTGGAATACACTTGTTCTAGCCAGTTGCTTCTTGCCAGGGTTACTTCAGTCCACTTCACAGATAAATTAATGTGAGGTTGTTGGTATCAGGCTCTGAACCCAGTCACATCACATCTAGGTGACCCCCACATTGTTGCCAAGGCAACAGCCATACATTCCCAGAATCTACCTGGTTACCTCACCTTTACCTGGGAGAGGCTCTGTCACCGCCCATATAAATCAGGTGGAACCCCCTGACCTCACTCTCTTCTTCCATCTTCTTCTATTTCTCTCCCTGCTATCTTTGCCCTGAATAACCCCCCCGCCCCTTGGAGTTGTTTGGTTTGGTGTTGTGTGTTCTAAGCTGCTTGCAGACTTCTAACAGAGGTGGGGTTTAATTTCTGGGAAACTTAATTGTTTTCTTCTGGTTTTTTCTTATTTTTAAGATACTAACAACCTAATATAGAGATCAGTATATTTGGAAGATTCTTAGATTCCAGTTCTCATTAATTTAGTGTTTGTTAAAAACATGGTCCACTTTTCATTCCCTCCTCTGGAGTTGACAGACTATCTATTCTCAGAGGGGAAAGAATCCCATTTGGGAAGAAGTAGCAGATCTTTGTAAATTTTGTTCTCCTCTGATTCTTAACTAATTTCCACTACTTGGGAGGCATCTTTGCCTTGGGACAATTTTGTATAGACAACACAGTTTTAGTTTCCTATGGGGTTTGCTTGGTTTTATGTTTTTTTTTTTTTAAGTATTGACACCAAGCCCACCACCTCTTGAATGGTAGGCAAGTGCTGCAGCCCTGATACATATCCATAGTCTTAGCATCTATCTCAGTGTCAGACCTGTCTACCTTCCTCACTACACCATCAGTAAGGATTTTCTCACAGCCTTTCCTCAGTAGAAACCCTGGTGAGCATAAGGTGCTCTTAAATCAGTTATCAAATGTATTACTATTTTTTTTTTTTTTTGGTTTTTCGAGACAGGGTTTCTCTGTGTAGCCCTGGCTATCCTGAAACTCATTCTGTAGACCAGGCTGGCCTCGAACTCAGAAATCCATCTGCCTCTGCCTCCCAAGTGCTGGGATTAAAGATGTGTGCCATCAATTATTGATCATTATTGGTTATCAATCAGTATTGAGAATTACTGTTTACTGTTTATTGATTATTGATGGGCATTGATTATTGATCGTCATTCCAGCACTGTCATCTCCCTGTCTCTGCCTCCCAAGTGCTGGAATTAAAGGTGTGCACAACCACTGCCTGGCATATGATATGTTCTTTTAATGAATTTCTTGGGGGATGCATTTGTATGGTAAATGTGTTATACTGTGTGTGTTTTCTTGAGTGGCTAGTATGACAGGGTTTAAGGCACATTTTAGGTCAGATGATAAAGGGAATAAATAAATAAATAAATAAATAAATAAATAAATAAATGAATGTGAATGTTAAGTGTTGTTATTCAGGAGGGCATAGATTCTTTCTCCATCGACCCCTCTGACCCAGTTGAAAAATTGAGAAGTGTTTTCATATGAGGCTTAAATGGTAGGGAGGATGTTCTTTGGACAGATAGAACAGATAAAGCAACCTGAGAATAATGCATTTTGATAAGGTTTACTTGGCAGTGATCTTTTGTCTTGCATTAATCGGACATTTAAATTTTCAAATTTCCCATTTTCCTTCATAGAAGATCAATGAGGAGTACATTATGGTATAAAATTGACTTGTTTTTTCTCTCCATACAGAAGTTCCACCTACCATGTGGCAGTGTTGCAGGAGGCAAGCAGAAAATGATGGCTGGGAAATAGGTGTGTTTTAATGCTTAAAGATATTTACATGTCTAGATAATTTTTGTCATTTTTATTTCATAATATGGCTTCAGGTATAACATGTGACTTTATATACCAACTCTGTATTTTCAGTGTTCATAAATTCTAACCCTTAAAGTTTATTTTACTGTTAAGGATTTTGTCCTGATTAAGTAGATATTCTTGCACAGAACAATTTAATATATTTTAGTTTATCTCAGCATTGCTAGGAATACCGAGAGTTGGGAAAAATTATAAGTATCTAGTACATAGTACATAGTGTTGTCAGTTAATCATCTATACAGAGTAAAACATTTTTTTATGTGTCAATTTTTGAGAAAATATTGTGAACATATAAAATTTTAATAATCAGTAAAAACAAATCGTTTGCAGTTTGAACAACACATAGCACTGTTGTCACCTGTAGCTTTACTTTAAAGACATGATAATGAAAACAGTGAAGCCTAATTATTTTAGGTTTTAAAAAAGTGAGAGTATTTATAAAGTTTTCAGGGGGCTTTTATGTTAATTGTGTGGCAGAGAGCTGTAACTGTTGTTTATTGTCTTGCCTTTTTTTGGTTGTAGAATCAGTACAAGGCTGCCAAGATCCAGATGCTGGAGAAGCACTTCTGCTATGCAGCACGATGGGACACTGTCTGAAATATTTAGTGGAACACAGAGGTTGAGTACATTTTACTTTTTTGGTGCCCAATTTTATTGTGAACTTTTTAGGATTAAGAAAAAATTGTTTTAATCCTCAATTATTTATAATCTGTATTATTTACTTTTCTGTTGCTGATAAAAATAAAAAAAAATAAAAAAAAAATAAAACCAAGGTAGTTTATGGAAGAGATTATTTTGGCTTGTGCTAACAGAAGGATGAGACCATCATGGCAGGGAACTGAGAGATCACATGTTAAACCCCAAACATGAATAGAGAGAGTGAACTGGTATTGAGGCTAGTCTACATACTATCCTCAGAGCCTGCCCCTAGTGAGGTGTAGCCTGTTAAGTCACCACCAGGGTTCAGATATTTGAGCCTATGGTAGACATTCTCATTCAAACCACTACTTTCCACTCCAAGGCCCCAAAGGCTCAGAGGCCATTGTGATAATGCAAAGTGTATTGAATCCTACTTCAGAACATAGTCTTCCACAGTTTCAATAAAACCACATGAGTTCAAATAGTGAATTAACTTCAGCATACAATGGCACAGATATATATTACTATTCCTAAAAGGAGGAATGGGGGCATAGTCAGAAAATGCTGGCCCCAACAAGACTGATAATGCAGCATGTAATCACTGAATTCCCAGCTCAGCAATTCCCAGCTGTGGGCCATGACCCATCTGAAACCAGATATTTACATGATAATTCATGACAGTAGCAAAATGACAGTCATGAAGTAGCCACAAAAATAATTTTATAGTTGGGGGTCACTACAACACAAGGAACTGTATTAAAAGGATAAAGCATTAGAAAGCTTGAAACCCAGTTCTCTAGCTTAATATCTGATATCAGAGGACTTAGATGGCTCCATCCCTCCATCTTTTCTGCCTGCAGAGTATGTCTCTAACAGGCTGGTTTCACTCTGTGTAAGCCAATCTCCCTGACAGATATCTCACAGCTTTGGTGCCTCCAACACCTTGGAGTCCTTAGAGCAACCCAGGCTTCACCTCATCTCTCAGGATCTTCATGTAGGGACTCAGGATTAGGGTTGGCCCTGAGGTCCTTTGTGGTGCATGCTTGTGATTTTCCTAAGAAAGAATCTGATGGTCTTTTTTACTTGAGAAAAGGTACATACACTGCATAAAACATTTGATTTTGTAAAAGAAGTCAGGAGAAGGCCATATTCTCAGTCTGGAAAGGGTATCACCTAATTACCCCTTCGTTTTTGCTGTCTCTTCTACCGGTTCTGTCTACTCTTCCTGGGTCTAATCTCTGCAGTGGTTGAATAGTTTGTCTTGTGGGTTGGTGAAGATATCTAGAAATTTTAAGTTATATGTAGTTTTAGCTATGAACTTCCTGTCTGAAGACTTATCTACTGTGATGTTTTGCATAGGAATGGCCCACATAGGTTCATGTGTTTGAATGCTTATCCAATACGTAGCTGCACTATTATGAGGTGTGGCCTTGTTGGAGTATGTGTGGCCATGTTGGAGGAAGTGTGTCATTGTGTAGGTTGGCCTTGAGGCTTTAATAGATGTTCAAGCTGTGCCCAGTGTGGACACAGTCTCCTGCTGCTGCTTACAGATCAAGATGTAGAACTCTCAGCTCCTTCAGCACCATGTCTGCCTGGATGCTGCCATGCTTCCCACCATGATGATAATGGACTGAATCTCTGAAACTGTAAGTCAGCCCAATGAAATGTTTTCCTTATAAAAGTTTCCTTGGTCATGGTGTCTCTTCACAGTAATAAAACTCTAAGATACCTACTCACCTACTTTCTTTTGCACGGTGAGACTGTTCCATCAGTTTCTGTCCCCACCCCCAATTTATTTATTTAATTTTATTTTCTTTTCTTTTTATTCCAAATAACCTCTTTCTTTTGTTTTAATTCACCCAGTCTAGATTCTTTCCTTTCTGATCATTTTAGCACTTGTCTGTGTTTATTGGATATTACTCCCCAATTTTTTCTTAATTTTGAGTTTTCTTATAGTCCCTTTTGTGTATGTTTATCCCCACAGCAAATTGTTCTCAATATGTATGTCAGTATTGCATTTTTTTAAACTGTGCAGCTGGATGATACATGTTTAGTATTTAAGATCTCTGTTCATACATCACTGCTCGATTGCCTGGTTTAGATGATTTCACTTTGTTTCTCTGGGGCCATGACTCTTAATGTATGTGCATATTAGCATTCTTCAGTGCTTAGTGTAGTTCCTTGTTATGTAGACAAAACCTGGAGCTATATATTCATTACTGTGGTATTGTACTGTTGTCTCTGTTATGATTGAATCATTCAGGACGGGTATGTTAAGTTAAAATTAAGTACTAATCAATCAAAATAGTTGCTTTGCTTAATTAGGGCAGATCATACTGTTCATTTATTTATTGATTGATTGATTGGTTGATTGATTGATTGATTTTATGAGACAGGGTTTCTATGTGTAGCCCTGGCTGTCCTGGAACTCAGTCTGTAGACCAGGCTGGCCTGAAACTCAGAAATCCCCCTGCCTCTGCCTCCCAAGTGCTGGGATTAAAGGTGTGCACCACCACTGCCTGGCTAGATCATACTGTTTATAATTACAAGTTTTGCTGGTAAATGTTACTTTAGAGTGGATCCTAGTACAGTTTTTAGAGTTAGTCTCTAGAATATGCAAAATTTTACTCAATGCATCTTGGCAAATTTAATTTCTTAGACTTTGGTCACATATACTTTAAGAAGCTAAGAATGTTAAAAAAAAACCCCAAATCACTGCTTTTTAAATCACTAGTTAAAAAACTCCTTTCTATAGCACCTTACTCACATGGGAGGAAGTGAAGGAGGAAAAGATTGCAGTAATTACTATTTTAATTCTTATTATTTGGTCTTATTATTTGGTGTCTTTGTTTCCTGTGGTGTTTGGTTTAGGACTTAGTGGTCCTTTCTGATTCTTTTATTAGTAGGGAGGGGCTGACTGCACAAAGACCCTTGGCTTTTGTGGTTTTGAGCCCTCTGGGTCTTTTGTCTGGGCTATAGCCTGCAGCATGTGTATTGATCACCTGGGTACAGCCCAGTGCAGCATCCCTCCAAGATAGAGCCAAGTACAGCAGGGGGAACCATGTCATGTTATCACCTCTAGGGTGGGGTGGGGCAAGTGAAGGTGAAGTCTCCCTAGTTAGAGTCACTATCCCCCCTCTCTGCACAGCCACAGCCATCTGAGTCTATCAGTGCCTCCAGTAGCTTCTTCCCCTAAGTAGATTTTCTGCTGCCCAGAGGGAGGCAGTAGTACTCCTGTGTTTCCTCAAGGGCTCCCTCCCCTTTGGAGCCCAGGTTGAGGGTTCCAGGGTCGACATTTCTACTCCTAGGAAGGGCATCATCCATCTAGCTGTCCTTGTGGAGTGCCTTCCAGAGCCTGAGCTCCTTGTTAGATGCTGGAAGCTTGGTAAAAGTTAGCTCCCACACTGATTCATTGCACAAAGGAGAGATTCGGTCTCTGCTCCCCCAATCTCCCCACAGTCTTTTAGTTTTTATCATTTGCCATGACCTGGTAGCCCCATGTCAGCAATGCAGACTCCTGCATAAGCTCAGGGAAGGCTGTCTTCATTGCAGTGCTTTACAAGAGCATCAAGGGCTGTTTAGATGTTCCCCTGGCAGGCTTTTCCCCAGTCTTTTCTCTAACCTCAGCTTTAAGAGGAACCGGGTGTGACCAAAAGCATTGCTACCTTGCTCTACTGCTGGCAAAAGCAGCACCTCACTTGAGCTGCCTGCCCCTTGAGGCCTGTTGTCCCACTTGGGAATGCGGAGGCTGGGTTTGCGCAGCTGCAGGAGTCTCTCAGGGCCATGCATGCCCGTAGAAGGGGCAGGGAGGGCGGCGCGCCTACACCTTTCATCTCTGCTGCAGTTTCTTTACCGGTGCGCAGTAGGCATTCCCACGTGTGCAAAAGTGTGGTGTGTGTCTCTGTGTGTAAAGGTACCTCTTAAGACCATGTGCTCCAGGCTAGCCAGGCCTGATGTTCACAGGGGGGCGGAGGCCAGCCTGGTAGTGGCTGCTGTTTTGTTTTCTTCCAGCCTTTTTGTTAGTTGTTTTAAGAAGAAGTCCGACCACAGCTCAGAATAGACCACTCCAGACTATGCGGTTTCAAGGGGGAGAAGGTTTATTCAGGAGATGGGGCAAAGGTGGGGAGAGGACAGTGGAAAGAGAAGAGAGAAGAGGAGTAGAGGCCGGCCAAGACCACGTGGAGAGAGAGAAAGGGGGGAGGGGACAGAGAGAGAGAGGGTGTAACAGCAGGAGTAAGAGAGTAGGAGAGCAAGAGAGTGAGGAGGGGGCAAGCAGCCCCTTTTATAGTGGATCGCCTACCTGGCAGTTGCCAGGTAACTGTGGGGAGGAGCATACCTGGCTGTTGCCAGGTAACTGTGGAGGTGGAGTTTAGATGGAATACTAACACTTTTCCCCTAGCCCTATCTTCTGGCTTCCTTGAGTTCTTTGTGTCTCCAGTTCTCTTCATCTGCTCGCTGCCCTTGCTGGGGCAAGAGACCAGTGCTTTTCCATTGAGGTATTAGTTCATTCCCAGCCACTGAACCCACAACATTTAGCAGGGCTCTGGCACGCTAGTTTAGGTCCACAAGCAGACCGCTAATGCTAGTAAAAGTATTGTGTCATTGGGAAGGGAGTAGCTCCCCCTATCGGAGCTAGACAAACCTTGACCCCATTGGTCGGATGCAAAGCAGGGGGTGGGGCCCAGAGACTGTTGAAGGGGCCCTAGGCAATTTCAGAGTCAAGAGTCAGGCTAGGATTTAGCAGGGCGAGCCCAGCAGTTGCAGCTGCAGAGATTCCTGAGGCTTTCTGCCTGTGGCCCACCCAGGCAGCCCAGAGTTGGCAAAGGCTCCTCAAAGTCACAGAGCAAGGGAGGCCTAGTGTCTGCAAGGTGGTGGGGCCCAGGCTGGAAGAGGCATACCTGGGTAGCCAGAATCCTAGCGCCCTTTCACCTCAAATGCTGCGTCTGGCCAGTGGTGCACCCACCCGAGAAAGAGCAGTCAAATTTCAGTCTCCCCAAAGAAGTTATGTAGGTGAGCCTGCTCCACAAGCGCACTTATAGCAGTGCCGCAGAGCCCTCCAGGGCCAGCGGGTTGAGTCTGGGAGCAGGATGTCGTCCCATAGGCAGTGAACCCCGGGAGCTGGTTGCTCTGCTAATGCTTTTGGGTGCAGAGAGGGGGCGTGCGAAGCTCCAAAGCCCCCTCGCTCAGAACCCATGCCCGATCGGGGTGCCCCCTCCTCCCACTCTTGGAGCAATGTACCCCTCCCGTCCCTCGTGCCCCCAGGGAATGAGGCGAGCATGGAGAGGTCGAGTAGCGAGGATTCCACTGGAGTCCATCTTTGGACAGCAAGATCTCGGATTTTGCCAAGTCATCCACCTCTGGCTGCCTGTTCACCCGTGTCTTCATTGCTGGCACCTTCTGAGGCACCGCTGGTTCTTGGATCAGCACGGAGGCCGACATTAAGACTGACAAGTACAATGCACCCAAAGACAGCAAGTACGTGGGTTTTCCTGGACCTGTCCTTTGTGTTCCTCCTAGAATTTACAAAGTGCAGCTTGGCCAGGGGCTATCTCAGCTGCTTGAAGCACACAATGTTCTTCTTCAATGTGATATTCTGGGTAAGTCCTTACCATTGAGTCTTCTGTTGCTCCTTCTCCTTGCTTTCCACACTATGAATATCCTCTACTTCTGCCTCGCACTATCTTACCCTTCTCTGACCAAAGGTAAGTGCTTTTAAAAATTGCAGCACCCTCTAACCTAACCCCTGCAGCTTTCTGTTCCCTTTTCGCTCTTGTTTATGGCTGAATGGAGGCTTCAACTTGTCAGTCTTCCTGGAGAGACATGGTCTCCTAGAAAGATGGCAAAGTTTGCCACTGCTCCTTCTCCTAAGGAAAGGCACACTGAAGTACCTGCACTAGGAAACCTGCATCCGTGGGTGTGAGTCAGATCACGCAGCTGTGCCCCTGTGTTGGTGGAGGACAGTGAGGGTGGTTTCTGAGTTTTTTCTATTGCTCCTGAAAGCAGGCACAGTCTGTAGCATGGTGGGAGTGGGATGGGGGTGTGGAGGTCACAGTCTCCTGCTCACTTAAGGGGCTCCCAGAAAGAGGAGGAAGCAACAATACAGGATGGGGGTGGCCGGGCTGCTGCTTTTGAGGGATTGCTGTAGACTGGGCAGCCAGCAGTCTGGCAACACTTTCCCAGGCTCCAAGAGGCTCCAGGATGAGAAAAAGACAAAGGGAGATGAATTTTTCTAGAGAAAGTGTCAATGGATGGGCTGCCTTGGAAATATCCTGTTTTATGTGTGATACTGGTAACTGTGCATGCACAAGTACTTCCTAGTTATACAAACTAGATGAAAACATAATTCATATCTGCTTCTTTCATCCTCACAACTGCCTCCCCATATCTCTTCACCACACCTCAGACTACTCAGCACAGATGTTTAGCTCATCCCCAGTCTCCATCCTGCCACTGGCTCGAGGCCCTCAGCTGCCAAGCCTGGTCCAGCAGGAGCCTGGGGAAAGGAGAAAGACGTCCTCAGGGAGGCTGCATGGCAGTCATATGCATCTCCTTTGGAGTGATCAGGATTTTAAGAGAAACTTTTGTGTGTGTGTGTGTGTGTGTGTGTGTGTGTGTGTGTGTGTGTAGAGGAAAAGGAAGCTCTAGGCTTCGAAGCAATAAGTGGGAGTCTCATCTGCCTTCTGTTCTTTGTTAGAGTCTTGTGTGACCTTGGGTGACTCATGTGCCCCTTAAGATTGGGGCTTCTTCTCCAGTCCAGGGTGTTAGGATGGATGGTCTTCTTCAAGGTCCTTACCGTCTTAGCTCTGTGATACCCTGGGGGTCAAGGAGGCACCTGAGTGCATCAGTTTCTTTTCCTGTGAGACTGGTCTGAGGTAAGATGGATATTTTCATAGTTGGGTTGGGGTATTTAAGGGTGTCAGGGAGAGGGGCACTGTAATGTTAATTAGTGTTACTGGTCACATGGTTGGTGTTTTAGGAAAGCTTGGTCAGGTATTCTGATTCACTTTCTGGTGACAAGAACCATTGGAATGTTAAGAATTACTCTGTCACAGTCTTGTGGTAAGAGGCCTTTCCATTCCTTTGCCAGGGTCTGTGTCCACCAAGTTCTTGTGTGTTTCCCTGGTGTCTCGGTCTACACGAGTGCTGTCATGTTTGTTGTTCTCTCCAACCTTCTCTTTCCTGTTTCACAGTTTCATCCTACCGTTTTGGTTTGCCCACTGCACACATATTAATTATATGAAGACTCTGTGTGCATAGATGTTCATTCAGTGCCTTCTGACCAGTGACTGTCACTCAGCAGCCTGGGCTCCTGGCCACTCTCATCTCACCTCCTGCTGGCCACAGGTGTTATAACTGCCTGTGATGCCTTCAGAATGATTCTAGCATGGTCTTTGTAGGCCATGGTCTGTGTCATGCACACAGCATGGATCTGGAATATGTTTAAAAATAAATCAAATACATTTATCTTTTCTACAAGCATGGCAGCAGTTTGTTGGTGCACCTGCCATTTCTAGTGTGAGGTTAGAAGTTAGAGATCTTACAACCTGCTCCTAATTAGAACTCTTCTCTAGAAGAGAAGAGAATTTTACTATCCCACTACTTGTTCTAATTACTTAGTATTTTTAGAATTCCTATGACAAACCACAAACTAGAGCAAGTCGAGTTTCAATGACACATTTCTTAAATGCCACTACCACATGACATGCTGAAGGTGGGTGCAGATCCTAGGAAGAATGGGGATTCCTGTAGAAGGGGGATGGTTCCCTGTGTACTTGCCAGTGCTTTCTAGGAATTGGACAGATGGGGGGATGGTGGGTGGGTCCTCATGCTGTACTCAGGTGAGGACCTCCTTTAGGCAGGTGACCCTCAGCTTGATGGAGGGTGGAGCAGGTAAAGTGCTGAAGGAGTGGAGACAGCATGGTAGGAAGGGCTTAGCCCAGATTCAAACCTTACTCACTGGAACCAAAGGAGCAGGCACATGACAATGGGGGAGGGGAGGATCAGCACAGGGGGTGTAAAGGCAGCATGGCTCTAAAGCCAGATTACTCACCACAACAGCTTGCAGCCAAGTTACACAGCAAGACCTGTCGTGGTGGCCTCCATCAAACACTCACACACACAAGAGACACACCGAAGAGTTTATCACCACCTTCCCCTTGCCTGGATCCCAGTCTCACCTGGTCACCTAGCTCCTATCAAAATCCAAGGGCAACTTGCTTAGCTTTGCTATCTCTGCATCTGGTCTCTACTCAGCAACAACCAGCAGGTGTGAGATGCTACAGTGTCCTTACCTAGCTTCTTGGGTACCAGGATACAGACATCTTTGTACATAACTACCCATTCTTTCCCCATTTTGAATCAGGTCTATTTTTTTTTTTTTTTTTTTTTTTTTTTTTTTTTTTTTTTTTTTTTTTTGGTTTTTCGAGACAGGGTTTCTCTGTTTATTCCTGGCTGTCCTGGAACTCACTCTGTAGACCAGGCTGGCCCCGAACTCAGAAATCCACCTGTCTCTGCCTCCCAGGTGCTGGGTTTAAAGGCATATGCCACTACCACCCGGCTCTACTTTTCTATTGATTTGAGTTTTTTCGATTTTTGGGGGGTTTTCATTACTTTTTAGATTTATGTTTGTGATGTTTGCGTACTAATTGGTCAGCAGTTGAATTCACCACCAACACTGTTTATAGCTTCCAGTTTTAAATTTTGTTTGTTTTTATTTTCTTTGTGAAATCTTTAGATACACAGAAAAACAAAATTGCTGGGGTTTTTTGTTGTTGTTAAATTGGACTTTCTCTGTTATTTCATGGTGCCCTCACATCCTAATAATTCTACGCTGCCTGCTATCACATGGGCTCTCAAGAACTGCTGATTTAAGTGAGGAGGAGCTTTTATGTTTCTCAAAGTTTTTTATTCATGTATTTAAGACCTGAATGCATGTGGATTATTATTCATGTTTGACACAGGACAGAACTCTAATTTTTGCCTTCTGTGTATTCTAGCTTCATTGATTAGATATCTTCCTTCTACAGATACATGATACTACCTAGGTTTTCATATGTGCCTGGGTCTTTTTTGTGTGTTACTATAACTTTCTAAGTCTCCATGGCAAGGCAAGTCTCTAGTTTTTCAAGAGAGTTTGGCCCTTCTTGGTCCCTTGTTCTTCTGCATAAATACTGGAGTCAGTTTAAATATTTCTTACCTGAAATCAGTCAGTACCCTTTCCTTGGCATTTTCATTAGCTGTTCTTTAACTGAGTGTGTTTATCAACTCTGGAGGATTTCATCTCTGTATATGTTTGTGAATGTGAATTTTATAAATTATATCCAAGTCTTTCAATCCATTAATAGTTCATATTCCTTTACACACTAAATCATCTTTTATGTCAGGGGTTGTTTGGTGATATTTGAAGGTCTTACCCACCATTTGTTAAGCAAAGACTTCTGAACTTTTCTCCACTTTGCCTAATCGCCAGGTCTTGCCTACTCTACCTGTACTGAGTACATATGGAAGTAAGAGAGAACCCATAGCTACCCCTTAGCATGTTACGGTGATGGAGGGCAATACCATGCCACTTGATTGGGTTTCATGTGTTTTGCTGCCTGGTCAACTTACCTGCTCCAGTACCTAATGGGAATATGCAGGGTTATCTCATTTAGGCTCTGAGGAGATGAGGGCCTAAGGAGGAGGGATTTTGCCTTGGGTCACTAGGTTAGCAGTGGTGGAGCTGAGATATGAACTCAGTCTGTTCAACCTTAAAAGACCACATTCTTTCTTTGACCTTGTCCGAGAAGTCATCCTGATGTAACTCTCCTTCCCAATCAGCTTCTAGTTGTGCTTATCTTGGGTCTGTGCTGGACAATTGGTGGTCCTGTAGTGACAGGGGCGGTTTGTACACATGTAGTATGATTCAGTTGACAGCTTGTTCTCTCCTTCTCCCAGCCCCAGTTCCAGAAAGTGGGATAAAAAATTGCCACATGTGGTCTTTAGGGACTTTTGTAGTTGTCAGTTGTATGCTGTATAAGCTTCACGAGAAACTTTGTGCTTCTTTAGGAGAATATTCAAGACAAAAAAAAGTACTGCTTTCCTGCCTCCCCATGGCACAACTGCATGTCAGTTACCTCAGTACAGTGGGATTTACTATTAGAGCTGTTCAGTTTTTGATTTGTGTTTTTGCCTATGACCCCTGCCCCCACTGCTAACATCTTGCCTTTTAAAAAGCTTAGGTTTGTCTTACAACTTTATTTTTCTCACTCATAGCAGTTCAGTGCATGCATGTTGGTTCATAGCTGGACAGTGGGCTACACAGTAGTGGTAGGCATGGGACATGTCTGCTATGAGCCACACACTTTAAGTAGTTATTTGGACTCATTGGAGGAGAGATATTTCTGGGGGTAGGACACCTCTGGCCTCAAACTGTCATAACCCTTTAGCCAACGGGATCCCCTCAGACATTCTCTTTAGGTCTCATCCTCCAGAGATTTGCCTGCATATTCTATCCAGCCACACACATTTTTGGGTTCTAGAAAGGACCACTGCCTCCATTACTTCATTTCCAGAGCTATTGACTCTGCTCCAGGCTGTTTGGACTGACTATTACAACAGGGAGCTGTAACTGTTGTTTATTGTCTTGCCTTTTCTTGGTTGATTAGGATGAGTACACAGCTGCCAAGATCAGATGCTGGAGGAGCACTTCTGCTATGCAGGAGGATGGGATGCTGTTTGAAATATTTAGTGGAACACAGAGGTTGAGTACATTTTACTTTTTTGGTGCCCAAATTTATTGTGAACTTTTTAGGATTAAGAAAAAAAATTGTTTTAATCCTCAATTATTTATAGTCTGTATTATTTACTTTTCTGTTGCTGTAAAAAAAATACTATGACCAAAGCAGTTTATGGAAGAGATTATTTTGACTTGGGCTTCCAGAAGGATGAGACCATCATGGCAGGGAGCTGAGAGATCACATGTTAAACCCCAAACATGAATAGAAGAGAGTAAACTGGAATTGAGGCTAGTCTACATACTATCCTCAGATCCTGCCCCTAGTGAGGTGTAGCCTGTTAAGTCACCACCAGGGTTCTGATATTTGAGCATACGGTAGACATTCTCATTCAAACCACTACAATCCACTCCCAGGCCGCAAAGGCTCAGAGGCCATTGTGATAATGCAAAGTGTATTTAATCCTACTTCAGAAGCCCCCATAGTCTTCCACAGTCTCAATAAAACCCTGTGAGTTTGAATAGTGAATTAACTTCAGCATACAATGGCACAGATAGACATTGCTATTCCTAAAAGGAGGAATGGGGGCATAGACAGAAAATGTTGGACCCAACAAGACTGATAACGTAGCATGTAATCACTGAATCCCCAGCTCAGCAATTCCCAGCTGTGGGCCATGACCCATCTGAAACCAGATATTTACATGATAATTCATGACAGTAGCAAAATGATTTTCATGAAGTAGCCATGAAAATAATTTTATAGTTGGGGGGGTAGCCACAACACAAGGAACTGTATTAAAGGGATACAGCAATAGGAAGGTTGAAACCCAGTTCTCTAGCTTAATATCTGATATCAGAGGGCTTAGCTGGCTCCATTCCTCCACCTTTTCTGCCTGCAGAATATATTTCTTATTTTTATTTTTTTATTTTTATTTTTTATTTTTTTTTTTTGAGACAGGGTTTCTCTGTGTAACCCTTGCTGTCCTGGAACTCACTCTGTAGACCAAGCTGGACTCAACCTTAGAAATCCACCTGCCTCTGCCTCCTGAGAGCTTAGATTAAAGGTATGCACGACCACTGCCAGGCTTTTTTTGTTTTGTTTTGTTTGTTTTTTTCAGAATATATCTCTAATAGACTGGTTCCACTCCATCTTCCTAGCAGATGTCTCACAGCTTTGGCGTCTCCAACATCTTGGAGTCCATAGAGCGACCCAGGCTTCACTTCATCTCTCAGAGTCTTCATGCAGGGACTCAGGATTAGGGTTGGCCCTGAGGTCTTTTGGGGTGCATGCTTGTATTTTCCTAAGAAAGGATCTGATGTTCTTTTTTTTTTGCTTGAGAAAGGGTACATACACAGCAGAAAACATTTGGTTTTGCAAAGAAGTCAGGAGAGGGCCATATTGTCAGTCTGGAAAGGGTATCTCTAAGGAGCAGGCCCTTAACAGGACTGACTCCATATATGTTCTTTTTTGTTTGTTTGTTTGTTTTTTTGGGTTTTTTGCTGTTGTTGTTGTTTTTAAATTTATTTATTTTGGTTGTTCAAGACAGGGTTTCTCTGTGTAGTCCTGGCTGTCCTGGAACTCACTGTGTATACCAGGCTGGCCTCAAACTCAGAAATCTGCATACCTCTGCCTCCCAAGTGCTGGGATTAAAAGTGTGTGCCATGAATTATTGATCATTATTGATTATCAATTAGTATTGAGAATTATTGATAATTATCAATACTAATTATCAATCGATTAGTATTGATAATTGATTACCATTTATTGATTATTGATTGTCATTCCATCACCTTCATCCCCCTGCCTCTGCCTCCAAAGTGCTGGATTAACTGCCCCGCACTATTTAATTTTTATTATCTGGTCTTATTCTTTGGTGTCTTTTCTCTGGTGTTTGGTTTAGGACTTAGTGGTCCTTTCTGTGGGCCTATCTGATTCTTTTATTAGTAGGGAGGGGCTGACTGCACAAAGACCCTTGGCTTTTGTGGTTTTGAGCTCTCTGATGTTTTTGTCTGGGCTGTAGCCTGCAGTGTATTGATCTCAGGCAGCCTGCAGTGTAACCATTTGTGAGAGCTGGTTTGGCTGTCCTGTGCCCTCTTTAGAAGTGTGTGAGGGTGGGGGGGGAATATTAAAAATCTGAAAGTGTGCACAGGAAGGTTGACTTAGGGCAGAGATGCCTAGATCAGCTCTTTGTGTCTGTGAGAAAGCTTTGGAAAGATAGGTGCTGTCTTTTCAGATGCTGATCTCCAGTTGTGAAGGCTGCTTCTCTGGAAGCCTTGACTTTGGGTCCCAGTTTTTTCTTTCAGGGAACCCCAACTATGTTGTGACATTGGCGCCACCTTGTGTCCCAGCTCAGGGTTGGGAAGCTACCTCTAGTTGTCTAGGTTTGCTTGGAGTTTGAGGAGGGAGCCTCTCAGTCAGCTCTCTGTAAACCCCTTAGACTCATTGCATGGTTAATTTCCACCCTGATGCAGCTTTAGAGTGAAGCCCTCATTGTTTATTTTGTAGGGAATGGGGGTGGATTTTCATCTCTGCATAGTTCGGTTCTAAGCTGGACATAAGGTGTGCCAATTTGTTGTTAAAATTTCCAACCCTAATAACCCATATAAATGACACACAATCCAAATATTGTAATCATAAGTCATATGTCAAGATTGGGCAAATCTAATACAATACTAACTTAGTTCCCAAAGCTAAGACTCTTTATTAATTGTGGTTTCTCCTGGCCATGTGGTTCTGGTTCATAGTGGCTTCCTCCTCTCTTCTTCCTTCTCTCTTTTTCTTCCTCTACATGCCACCCCCCTTTGGAGCCTCCAGTCCCACCTTTCCCCACAACTATCCAATCCCAGGGTCTGTTACTTTTATTGACCAATTAAAATAGAGAGAACATTCACATGGCATCACCTAAGTACATGATGGTCTGCTTGTGGGGTCTGAATTTTTAGTACAAATCCAAATAATGTTAGTTATTTAAATGTGTGGTTTACTATATTTCTGACACAGCTGTTTTCCACATGTGTATTTCTAGTCTGCTGTAGCAGCATAGAACATGTATTGTTAATGGTGTATATTCTTGCCAGTAATACATGCAGTTTTTGTTGGATATGCTACTATTGATTATCTAAAGGGTCATAATGGTTTTACACAGGAAAGCTAATTGTCAGAATTTTGTTTG